>NW_005842914.1:298531-315513 GCF_000455745.1 Alligator sinensis
CGAGAAGGGCGGGGGGCTCTGCCCACGTCTGCGGCGCGCTGGGGGGAGTGCGCGGCGCTGGACACCGCCGTGACACCGGCACGGACAGTTCAACTCAGAAGGGAGCTCAGGAGGTTACAGCCAGTCCACATTCCCTGCTCCAGGCAGGGTGCATCATCCCCCATCACCCACATGTGCTGCACGCGGCGCTGTACGCAATCATGACACCCTCACGGACAATGCGGGTGGAAGGGAGCTCAGGAGGTGACAGCGAGTGCAACCCCCTGCTCCGAGCAGGGCTACAACATCCCCCACTGCCCGCGTTTGGTGCACACGGGGCGTGCACGGTGCTGTACACCGCCGTGACACACAAGCAGGGCTGAAGGACCGTCCTAGCTGAGGAGGTGACATCAGCTCCATGCAGCTCAGGGGTCGCATCCAGTGCAACCCCTGCCGGTCCCGACTACATCATCCCCGCCAGGGCTTTGTCTACTCGGTTCTTCAACACCCCCCGGGGAGGAGAGGCCACAACCTCCGGGGCACCTGTTCCCGTTCATAGGGAGAGGCTTTCCCCTAATAACACGCACGGGTCCTTGCAGGCGGACACTCAGCAAACGTCTGATCCCGCATGAAAGCACGGCCGCGTTCGTTCCCGCAGGCGAAGCGGTAGTGGAACGACTTTCTTCTGTCTCGCAAGAGTCCTGGTCTGCAAGAGTTTGGAAAGAACAGCACCCTCGCCAGTTCCTGTTTAGCAGCCTGGACATTTCCAACAGCCTCCTGTTTCCCAACCCTGGCGTTTCAGCACGTACAGAAGCATAATCTTGAATGAGTCTTGACCCTCGCTGCGGGCGAAGCTCGTTCTGCGTTACGGGTCACGCGCTGCAAAGGCCCGCTGCGATTTAACAGTATCGGTTAAGAGGCCGCGGGGGACACACAGAGCACGTCTGGGTTTTTTTGTTCTTGGGGCTCATCTGCATGGTGCCGCTGTCAGGAGAGATGCCCGCAGCGGAGAACAGCGTTGCCCATTAAACACCCCCCAAATATGACTGGGGGGAGAGGCAAATGTAGTCATCTGGGTGCTTCTCACGTGCGAGTGGGGAGGAAAGGCGGAGAGTCAACAGTCCAGCATACGCCGTCAGCTACAGAAGGTGCAAATCCCACCTTTAACTGGATACCAGAGCAAGTGGCATCCAAACCAGGCCTCCCTCCCTCTTCAGACGATGAACCTTTTCTGTAGCTTCTTCAGACGGATTTTAGAAGGGAAAAGCTGGTTGTTTTCAATATCCTGCAGCACAGGCAGGTCGTGTTTGTTCTGACCTAACCCTTGCAGCTCCGGCTCGGCTCGGTGACACCCGGGTGAGTCAGAGAGCCGGTTTCCAGTATCACCTGCAGGGCTCACAGAACCTGCGGCCTCTCCCCCAGCCCTGCCTTGGCTCCTCCTGGCAAAGCAGCTGCAAGCTCGGGCACACGAGGATGCTGAGCAGCGAAGGACTTTGGCTCCAGCGTGACCGCACCATCTACTGTGGCACCAGCCACGGAGGAAAGGTGCAAATTCATGTCTGGGTTGGGACTGATGGAGAAGAGTCTCCCATTGACCGGAGAGATGAAGCCTTTCTTTCATCTTCTGCAGCTTCTTCACATGGGGGAACTGAGGGCAGCTGAACGGTGGCAGAGTTAAGACGTTTAATGATATTGAAGCAGTTTTTCACAAGGTCAAATCATTCCTCTGGTTTTCCAGAAGCAGCGAGTTGGGAAACGACCTTGGGATTTTCCTCTGGCCCATCAGAGCCCCGCAGCAATCAGACAAGGCCTGGGAAATGCTAGCACCGCCCTCGAGCCTCCCGTAACCTCCTCGTCCTGCCATCCTCGACTCGTAGAAAGGAGGTCTAAGAGGGAACGAGAGTAAGAAGATAAAATGATGGATGGGATCCTGCCTGCTCTGTTAGGACGGCGTGGGATTGCCCTAATCTCAGAAGCCGGCACAAAGCAGAAACAAGCTGAGGGTGAGCCCAGCCCATCCGAGGTGAAGGCCCTGGAGGAAATGCACGTGGTCCAAGTTAAGCCGCAGTCTTACGCCATGACCCTGGCAAGTTGCTGCCTTGTAACTTGGGTTAATAAGGTGGAAAACCGCCCAGTTCCCCTAGCAGGTGGCTTGAGTGTGGATGGGGTCGGTACCATGGATCTGCCAGGATGCCAGTTAGATTCGGAAGCTGAAATCTAACCAAGGAGACTCCCCACCAACTCCAGCCCGTGCGTGAATGGGGTTTAATAAAGATAACCCTGCTTTCTTCAGAGCGTAACCTTACTCATTTTAACTCTCGGTTCTTTTCAGATGAACTTTTGCCTTGGACTGTATGTCTCAGATCAGGGCACAGATATATAGTCGCTCGTTTTCTAGCTCATGTAGGTGTCCGTACCGTTCTAGGCGCAGGCTTGACACAAAACGCAACTACAGCCCGGTCAGTGATTCACATCGATGAGCAGCAGCAGTGTGAAACCACACTGATCACTGTGCCGCCTTTTCCCCCTCCATTTACACTTCTCAGTTATCAGTCCTACAGTACTCCGGTATATCTGTCGTACATCGAGCGGCTCTCACAAGGAGCGAACGTGCGCTGGTCTTGAGGCAGCCGTGGGAACGTGGGTCCATTCCTGGTGCGTGGTGCGAGGGACTATTTCTTGGAGCAATTGCTTAAAGTTAGCGTTAGAGGTTCTCGTGGGCAAACCAATTGAGATCGCAAAGGAGGAACGTGCATAGAGCATCGCTGAACATCCAGAACGTGGCCGCTTGAGGTTTCACGAGACTTAACGAGGCACGTTAGGGGGACGTAGAATAAAGAGCACAAAGAGACATGGAAGCTCTCAAATGAAGTCTCGCCCCTTTTTTCTCAGCCTGGGGAACCCTTGGGCAGCGGAGTCGGGTGCTCTGGAGTCTGCAGATCTGGTCGGCTCCATCGCACTGACTTTACGTTGACTTGCCCATCTCCCGGGACTCGGTGGGACGCGTGCCATCTTGTTTCCTGCGGGACGCTCACCAGCAAGGCTCTCGTTTCTGTCCTCTCGGTGTCTCTGCTGCTTTGGCCGGTATCCAGTAGATGGCATCCATGTCTGACAGATTTCTTTCATCATTTTCTTATCGGAGGTCTCTTTTATGTTCTCCTAATTTCAGGGATTGTATTTTTCTATTACTCCCCCTATTCATTGTACTTCACCCCCCTCCTATTAATCCCTCCTATGAATTGTACTTGGTGTGCACGCGCGCTTTTCAGCAATTTCTGTTAGTATCTCATGGTACGTACTATAAGATGCTTGTGACTTTCATCATTCTTATTCTCTTTTGTGCTATAAAACTCATACCGCTTCAAGAGAAAACAGATATTTAAAAAGGAAAGCAGCCTTCTTCCTGTACATGTAAAGGGCATAGTGTGTATTAGTCTTTGGTTAAATCTAATCGTTTCACTTCCTTTTAATGGTCTAATCAAAAACACCACTTCTCCCCAAGGAACCTGGCCTGCCTCTGTCCTTAGACCAACACGGCTACAACCGAACACCCTTTTAATGGCACGTTAGACATGATTACATTGCATTAAACAAATTGTCCCCGTACAAAGAAATGTATGAAATGCTTTGTTCCCCGCTGGGGCAGAAGCTCACAGTTTGGGTGTCTGGAGGTATCAGGGAGTTTGCAGTATACCCAGTGCACGTTCCTAACTCCTACTTGCAATTCCTGCCCTGGTCCCTGCAGCGCAACCGACTCGGAGGCTGTGCCACAACGGAGAACAACGTGGGGCTGTCGGCTGGCAATCCTGCAAGAGTCCCTCTAGCCAGACAGAGGAAGAGCAAGATGGCCCCACCCGCATCCGTACGGGTGAGGGGTTCTTGCCTGAACGAATAACACAGCTTTGTTTAAAATCTTGCTTCCTGTTCCTGGGGTCCTGCACCACTGTCCTGACCTCGCTCGGACACTGTGCCTCATTGCCTGAGGTGTGGCGAGCACAGAGAGTTTGCTTTCCAGCTCGACGGATATATTCAAGGCAGATTTGACACCTGGACAGCCCACAGTGGGAAGCAGAGATGCTGCCAGAGCTCACAGTTTCCCTGGGGAAGGATGACACTTCATTAGTCTCCCGCGCAGGACAAAACTAGAGTATATTTTTGCGGGGGGTGATGCTGTGCTCAGCACGTGCAAGTGGCGTCGATCAGGGGCTTTGCTTCCAGCCCTGGTTGTGACCAATGGAGAGGACAGTGTTAGCTGCTTCTCAAAGCCGACGTCTAAGTGTTGTGAAGTCTGTTTTACCGTGAATTAAAACAGGTTGCGATCAGGGAAGTGGAGTTGGCCGGGGTGACCTTCAGGGTCTGCTGTGGGAACGTTTCCTTGAGAAGGGGATTATGGCTCTGAGCAGCTCCTTCTGTACACGACAAGTGAACCAGCACGTATGATCCTTGGCCCGTGTGCATGCTGGCGCACGTCTCATTACACACCTACTTCCACGGGCGGCTCTCGTTGCTCAGAAACATTTCTCACCCAGGGTAGGGTCCTTTTTGTCTATCGATGTCAGGAGGGTCGTGAAGTACGAGCTGTTCCGTGACCGCTGTGCCGGGCGGGCGGATCCAGCTCAAGCAGGGTGCAAAGAAAGGAGCCAGAATCTAGAACATCAAGTGGAAAATAAGCTTCATCCTTATCATGTTCTGAATCTGCTCTTCTCAGGTTTCCCAGGCTTGGATTACGCTCGGGAATTGACTGGCAATGATTAATTTATTCACCCGGGGTGTGCTCAGACTCGCATTTAACAAAGATCTCAGCTTGCATGCTGTTTTGCTTTCACCCGGCCATCACCGCTTGTCAGCGAGAGCCCTACTGTGTCTGTCCTCAGCACAGAAACCGCTGCAGGCAGAGGGGGGCACAGGAACGGCCCATAGTCCCTCTGCCCTGGCATCCTGTCCCAAAGGGAAGCATAAAAGTGGGGTGTCAGGGAACAACCTTCCCGGAGAAGTTTCTGCCAGGCCCGACCTTGTTATGGGCTGATTGATGTCCCGAAGTGGGAAGGATGAGGCCCCCCACAAAGCCGTGTAATGTCGAGGTGGAGGATGCCACCCGTATACGTCTAATTCTTCTTCGAATAATGTTAAGCTGAGGCCTTGGTCATGCCCTGCGGCAATACGTTTCATCAGCTAACTGTGCCATGTCTAAAGTATCGGCTCTTGTCTGTTTTCAGCTGCCTGGCTCCCAGTGACATCTCAGGGCTGAGCTTTCCTATAACACTTCTGCTGGGTAGCTCTCAAAGTCAGTCGTTACCTACGTTGTACCAATGGGGAAACCGAGGAACAGGCAAGCGGGGACTCGCTGGGTTGACCCAGGAGGCCGGTAGCACACGCAGGAACGGGAGCAGTCTCCGGCGTTGCAGGCTCGCGCTCTGTTCCCTAAGCCATGCTACACACTTGACCTTCTCGTTCGTTATTCGGCACCCCCGCCTTTTGTCTCCATTTATTATCCCCTCTGTAAACTAAGAAGCCCCTTTCACTCCAGTCTTGCTTCACAGGAAAACTTCTCCACGGCTTCTCTTTCTGCTCTAGCCTTTGGGCAGGTTGAAGGTCCTGAGAGTATTAATGCCCTCCAAGCGAGCATATACCCAGTGCTCATCATATGGCAGGACAGCCCCATCAGCATAATTTCCCACCCCAGGCCTTCTGTACCCTGCTGCACCTGGATGTGATTTTTATGCGACACCAAACCACAAAGCTTAGGTGCTCCCTGATTATTTTTAGCGGTAGTAATAGCATCCTGATTAAACGTGTGCGTTGGCCTGCCTGTACACACTTCCCTCGACCATCCCAAGACGGGAGGATGCTATCGTCTATACAGAAGTGCCCACACCTGATTCCAGGTCTGTTCTGAGTTCAGTTTGAAGCCTAGGAAGTGCACTGAGGGCTGGAGACCAGAGCTGACAGCGGCCTGGCCTCTTCCCAAAACAGCACGTGCCAGGGAAAGCAGCAGCAAATAGCCCTCCAAGGCATCTGATGCAGGTGTCAAACAGAAATGGCTTCCTCATTTGTTTTTACGAGAATTATATCAAGGCACCACTTGGACGGGGACCTGCCAGCAAAACGTGCGGCGGGCTCTGGCACCCTCTGGTGTGCAACGAGCCACAGGACACGCACAGGACACGCACCGTGGCTCGCCCCTTCCCGGTGCCGTCCGCTGCGCTGAGCTCGCACATGCACGCTGGCAGATGTGGCGCACACTCTGCAGGGTCTTCCCTTCCCTACGAAGCGCGCTTTATGGCACACTTTCACCCACTTCTGCTCGCGGGACCGTGAGCAGCCCAGCCCAAGAGGGGCCGAGTGTCCCTGGGTCCCCTGACGTCAACGGGGCGCACCCTTGGAGGTGAGGATCTGCAAGGACCTTGCGGATTATGACTGCCGCCTCCGTTCTGTTAAAGTGTAATGAGACATTCCTGTTGCTGTCTTCCCGGGCGCTGCGGTCGTGGGGCTGCCCCTGCCACAGGGACACCGATCCGACCTTTGGAAGTTGATCTCCCTCCAGGGAGCCTCTGTACCTCTGTGCCAGGGCCGGCCCAGGGGTTGAGCGTGCTGTAAAAATGAGTGTTTCCAGAATTGAGCACTGCGAGTGAGGGAGCTGGGGAAATGCGCTCTGGCTGCAATAGCAGACGTAAGGGAGGGTGGTGACGTGCCCCGGGGCCTCCCGAACTGAGATGCTTTGGCCGGCCTCGAGCGGGGAGAGAGGACCAACCATACCTCGTTCGCCGGCACCAGCGCGGCGACGCTGCCGTCTCATCTCCAACCCTCATTGCAGACCTGGGGCCAGGTCCCCCAGCACTGCCAGTCCCAGGATCTGCTCCTGCTCCTTTGGAGATCCAGGACAAACTGCTTTTGACTGGAGTGGCTTAGTGGGATCAGGGCCAGTAACATGAAGGAACCGGAGAAGTTTCTTTTTTTGCTTAAATCAGCAGTGCCTGGTACAGAGACTTTCTGGCTGGTTACTCATTGCCTCAGCTAGTCCCATAAAACAGCCAGCAACGCACAAAGAATCCCTTTCTTCCTGGGGGTGTTGCAAACACTCAGAAATTCAGCAAAGGAACGAGGCCTTGAACCCGGTTTATGTGAGTCACTTGACAGGCAATGGCAATAAAAATATTAAAATTCAGACCTTATAAAAGAGGAGGGAAAGTGCTACACGCTTCTTGACAGCCCAAGGTAAGCAGACTCTTCCCAAGGTAAGCAGCCTGGGGAGGGCTCTCGGGGAGACGGGAAGCGCAATAAAGAAGTGGGAGTCGTTTCCGAGCAGAGTTAGAGATGTAACGGCCAGTCGTTTCTTTTTTAAAGCAGAAAAAGGCTTGGCTTCCCCCCTCAGGCCCAAGCCCATCCACTGTGGATGGCCTTTTTGGAGGACCTTACCCAGGCTGTGATAGCAATTTTTTTTTTTTAATTTAATTTGTATCTACAGCCAAATTAGCCAGATCCAAGTGTCCAGAACCATAAGTGGCCCTGCTACCGGCAAACATCCTCCTCCCGCACCTGGGGCTTCAGATGTTTCCAAACCCTTGGGCGGACGTCCTACTGGCGGGCTCAAGCCCGGAGGCTCGGGGTTCGAATGCCCTCGAGTTTTGCTCACCCTCAGCAATAAGCAAGGGAGGAGACTCCCATTTCCATAAACCGGGTTTAAAACCGCTGCACCTCGGCAGCTGCTGAAACACGCGGCGGCTCAGGAAAACTGCCTTCTCAGACACAGCCAAGTGGTGGTTGCCCCTCCAGGTTAAGAAGCCACGGCGCTTGTCCTGAGCTCCAGGCTGTGACAGCAGTGACCATTTGCTCCATATTAGCAGCGGTGATAGAAGCAGTGTCTCTGCCTGCCAGGTCCCACCGGAGCACGCCAGGGATGGCCCAGCACAGCTGCCTACCTGTCCCGTACGAAGTGCCGGTGCTGGCGATGCTGCTTTTGCCCTGCATCGTCACAGGTAAGCAATGGAGAAAAGCTGCAGAGTCTCCGTGCAAGACACAACGTTCGTCGTCTGGACACGCTGACTTCTCCTCAGCACCGGTCACTGGACAGTGCTCGCAGCCGGATCCCTTCTCGGCTTGCATTGCAGTTGCCATTCCTAAAAAATGCGAGGGGTAAAGACGTGTCCGGTCCGTTTGGGGAGAACTAAGAGGCTCCTGCAGTTACGAAGCTGGGAGGGCTGCTTTTTCCAGACCATGAAAAAGTGGAAGCCTGAAAGTTTAGCGGCCTTAGAGCACACAGGCATAAAATCATGGATCCGGCTATTGTTTGTGTGAGCTCCAGTGCCGCTGTGTCTTAAAGGTTTTCCCCCAGCTCATTTGTCCACGGCACGGGTGTCTTAGGGCCTGAAGATAAGTGGCAAATTATTTCCTCTAAAATGTGTCTTGCTTAACGTGTCCTGAAGTTCCTAGGTTTGAATCTGACTCTGCAGTCCTTTGCCATGCAGACTTGAATGAAGGCCACCCCCGTGCAGTGAGGATTTAACTACCCAGTGTATCCTCCCAAATGCAATTCATGTCAGTTTTGTCCAGAAAACTGAGCATGAAAAGTCAGGTGCGCAAATGTGTAGCTGTGAAAACTAAATCCAAGCAATATTCTGGGGGGTTGAGTATTTTGCTCTCTTGTGTCCTTTTGGTGTGAGGGTTAATGCAGTGCTGTACTATATGATTTTGTCTTTGTAGCTCAGACCCTGGGAGTGCGCAGATAGAGGGGCCTACGTTTGCTAGTGCTTTTAAATAATAGACACAAACCTAGAGCTCAGGATACCTGCATTGTAGTCTGTTTTTATAAATCTTAATCAATAATGAACGTGCATGAAAAAAGTTAGTTTCCCAAGCTGCTTTTGAAAACAGAGCTGTTAGATTTAAGCCTGACGACTCTGCTGTGAACCCGCTCTGAGCTCTGGGCATTGCAAAGGCAGCAGGATGATTATTAATATAGTGCTAACCTGTGGGCAAGCTACCAATCCGGGAACCTTCCTCCTTCTCAGGTGTGGAGCTGGCTATAAATAATGAAACGTCTGACTTCACGCTGACCACGGGGCTCGGCCCAGCACTGTCCCTGTCGTGCGCGATACAGAACAACAGCCAGCAGGAACAGCTACTCTGGTACCGAGGGGACGGGGCTGTGGACCTGAAAGATGGAAATCAAATGAATGCCAGTCACCTCTGCTTGTCTCCTGTCACCGAGACCGACAACGGCGTTACCTTCACCTGCAAGCTGAAGCGGGATCAGTCCATCCAGGTCTCTGTGATTCTGGATGTCCAGTGTGAGTTGATGAGATGGGTGCCTCCAGAGAGCCGTGGCAGTGAAGAACCAGTGGCTTCAGGAGCCCACACTTCATGCCTTAGGGAGAAGATGTAGTTAGCAGGTGGCAATTAAAACACATCTTTTTCCCAGTGTAGACAGGACCTTGAGGGTGGATCCAAATTGCACTGAAATCAGTGGCACCCTTTGCATTTTCTCTAATTGGAGCTGGATCCGGCTCCTGATAATGAGATGCCCCCCTGCCACACACACGCACGCACGCACGCACAACCTAGCTTCTTTCCTGAGATGAAACATGGGGACAAAAGAATTGCCCTGGCGGTCTGTGTCTAACAGCGGTGGCCCGGCCAGTGCTGGCACTTTAGTGAAGGGGGTGGCAGACTGTTTTTCTGTTTCATTCTGCTGGGAAGAGGGTGTGCATTACATGGATAAAAGGACATCCTTTCTCTTTGATATGGGAAGAAGATGTTTGGGATCCTGATAACCATTTCACTCAAATAATTGTTGCAAACAGTTCGCCCCATGCTAAGTGGGAAAGACTCGCTCCGAGCAGAAGAGGAGGGCGACGTGACGTTGATCTGCAACGTGAAGTCCAACCCTCAAGCTCAAGTGGCTTGGCATAAAGACAACGTTGTCCTGACCCTTGAGGCAAAGCGCTACCAGATCCACCAGACCAGCGAAGTTTTCAAGCTCTCGATCACGAAAGCACAGAAGTCCGATATGGGGGTGTATACCTGCGTGGCAAATTCTTCCCTTGGAGAGGAGAGAAAGGACTTCCATTTGGTGATTGAAGGTAACGCCCGAGCATCCTGTATAACCGTCCTCTCGTCCTTTTTAAAAGCAGTGATCTTATAATGAGTCGGGGCTGCACTGTCATTTCAATGACTGCAAGCGGAAAACTTGCGTCTGCGCAGTTCCCTGTGCTGACCCCGCTGGCACAGCCGTAACAAGGGTTGGCCTCACGCTCCTGGGGCTGGGTGACGATCGCGGGGCTCCCGCAGCAAGTGCCTTTCCTGTTCCTGCAATCAGAAGTGGCTGCCTCTCAGCGTCCCCTCCCGGACGTGCGAGTTATGCTCCGAAAGCACTCCAGGGCTTGCCTGCAGCCCGTGCACACTTGCCAAGTTGAATCGCTGTAGCGATCAGTCATCCTGAGCAAAGTATTATACTTTTTATGAACCCAGCATCTCTCTGCAGTCCCCGGGGGCCATTTGCAGCATCAGGGCTTTATATCCTGAGCGCTTCAGGGAAGGGGAGCTCCTGTTTGAGGGTTGAGCAGTGCCCAGTATCGTCAGACGCTGATCAGGACTGAGGCCCCCTGACAGGGCTGGGGCATGAATGGTATGTTATACCTTGCTGGGTTTTCTTTCCTCTCATGTCCTTGGAGCAGGTGTCGAGCCAGCGGCTGGCAGCATCGTTAACACGGGCACGCCGTTGCCTCACCCTGCTCGATTCCCACGGCCTAATGCCCCAGCCTGGGAATGGCCTGCAGTGGCCGCTGGTTCAAATGTCTCATTGGTCCTCTAAAAATATCTTCCTGTCTGGTGTTGGGCTCGTCCTTCTCAAGTGCCAAACCCTGCGATACAGGACAGGTTGTCGGTAGCACAGCACGAGTCACGCTGTTAACACGGACAGGGAGAAAGCACTCGCCTCTTTTGCAACTCTGCGATGGCTGGCTCGACACAACTGCACCAACCTCTTGAATATTCAGGGTTTTTTCCTTTTTTTCCACAGATAAAAAACCTGTTTTTCCCACTGAAGCCATTGCTGCTGCAGCCGTGGTGGTTTTACTTACTATTGTTTTCGGAGTTGTGGCTCAAAGAGAAAAACTACTGAAGGTATCAAAAGCATCAATGATGGTTAATAAGAAAAAAAATCACAATGGTTTGAGGGTAGCCACTGCTGAGAGAAAAGTTTCTTTCATCTTGCAATGATTTTGGAGGAGCGGGGGGCCAACGGGAGAGTCAAACAAAGCTCGTGTTGCTTCTTGAACCTGGAGATGAGTCCGAGGTGGTGGCACACACCGTTCCCGTGGGATGTGTCTGCAGACACACGCACACAGGTCTCTGTAGTGCGGGTGTTTGTGAGCGTGTGCGTGTGTGAGAAGACACTGAAGTTTGCCATATGCAGAAATGGTAGAAACTCTAAATCGTGACCCTACTTCTTGGTCATCACGGGATGGCTCAGAATATGTCCTAACACTGAACACGGCCTTGTGTCGGCCATCGGTCCTGCTAAATCTGCCAGGCTGGTCACAGAGAAAGTGTCCCACATAAATAAGAACCCAGACTCGCTGTGACTACCCCGGCAGATTTAGCAGGACCACTGGCCGAAACACGGCTGTGCTCAGCGTGTTAGCACATATTCTGAGCTATGATGACCAAGAAGTAGGGTCTGGATGTTGTGCCGCCCTCTTCTCCCAACGTCTGTGCTGACTAGTCCAGCCCAGTGGGGTGACAGAGGCAACTGTGTTCTAGATAACACGTCATGTTGCAATCGTTTCCACCCATGGCGGTTTTCACTAGCATACAGGTGTTGCCCTGGCTGACTTCCAGTTTGGGTAACCGTGCTGTGCCTCCCAAAGTGACTCAGTTCATGTCTCTGCAGCACCTTGGAAAGAACAGTGTTTCATGCCATTGCTACTGCGACTGCCTGCAGCTTTCTCTCCCATGCTGGTGTGCGGTGATGCTCTGCATTGCCCCGCGCTGGTGGGCAGTGGTGCTCTGCACTGCCCTGTGCTGGTGTGCAGTGGTGCTCTGCACTGCCCTGTGCTGGTGTGCAGTGGTGCTCTGCACTGCCCTGTGCTGGTGTGCAGTGGTGCTCTGCACTGCCCTGTGCTGGTGTGCAGTGGTGCTCTGCACTGCCCTGTGCTGGTGTGCAGTGGTGCTCTGCACTGCCCTGTGCTGGTGTGCAGTGGTGCTCTGCACTGCCCTGTGCTGGTGTGCAGTGGTGCTCTGCACTGCCCTGTGCTGGTGTGCAGTGGTGCTCTGCACTGCCCTGTGCTGGTGTGCAGTGGTGCTCTGCACTGCCCTGTGCTGGTGTGCAGTGGTGCTCTGCACTGCCCTGTGCTGGTGTGCAGTGGTGCTCTGCACTGCCCTGTGCTGGTGTGCAGTGGTGCTCTGCACTGCCCTGTGCTGGTGTGCAGTGGTGCTCTGCACTGCCCTGTGCTGGTGTGCAGTGGTGCTCTGCACTGCCCTGTGCTGGTGTGCAGTGGTGCTCTGCACTGCCCTGTGCTGGTGTGCAGTGGTGCTCTGCACTGCCCTGTGCTGGTGTGCAGTGGTGCTCTGCACTGCCCTGTGCTGGTGTGCAGTGGTGCTCTGCACTGCCCTGTGCTGGTGTGCAGTGGTGCTCTGCACTGCCCTGTGCTGGTGTGCAGTGGTGCTCTGCACTGCCCTGTGCTGGTGTGCAGTGGTGCTCTGCACTGCCCTGTGCTGGTGTGCAGTGGTGCTCTGCACTGCCCTGTGCTGGTGTGCAGTGGTGCTCTGCACTGCCCTGTGCTGGTGTGCAGTGGTGCTCTGCACTGCCCTGTGCTGGTGTGCAGTGGTGCTCTGCACTGCCCTGTGCTGGTGTGCAGTGGTGCTCTGCACTGCCCTGTGCTGGTGTGCAGTGGTGCTCTGCACTGCCCTGTGCTGGTGTGCAGTGGTGCTCTGCACTGCCCTGTGCTGGTGTGCAGTGGTGCTCTGCACTGCCCTGTGCTGGTGTGCAGTGGTGCTCTGCACTGCCCTGTGCTGGTGTGCAGTGGTGCTCTGCACTGCCCTGTGCTGGTGTGCAGTGGTGCTCTGCACTGCCCTGTGCTGGTGTGCAGTGGTGCTCTGCACTGCCCTGTGCTGGTGTGCAGTGGTGCTCTGCACTGCCCTGTGCTGGTGTGCAGTGGTGCTCTGCACTGCCCTGTGCTGGTGTGCAGTGGTGCTCTGCACTGCCCTGTGCTGGTGTGCAGTGGTGCTCTGCACTGCCCTGTGCTGGTGTGCAGTGGTGCTCTGCACTGCCCTGTGCTGGTGTGCAGTGGTGCTCTGCACTGCCCTGTGCTGGTGTGCAGTGGTGCTCTGCACTGCCCTGTGCTGGTGTGCAGTGGTGCTCTGCACTGCCCTGTGCTGGTGTGCAGTGGTGCTCTGCACTGCCCTGTGCTGGTGTGCAGTGGTGCTCTGCACTGCCCTGTGCTGGTGTGCAGTGGTGCTCTGCACTGCCCTGTGCTGGTGTGCAGTGGTGCTCTGCACTGCCCTGTGCTGGTGTGCAGTGGTGCTCTGCATTGCCCCGTGCTGGCGTGCAGTGGTGCTCTGCAGCATATCCCAATGGCGTCTACACAGCAGCAGGGGGGAAGCCATTCTGGTGTGCTGCGCTGGGGCCAGCTGGGTGGAAGATGTTATGCTCACAGGGGAGAGTAATAAAAATGACCCTTAGTCATGCCTCTCACTCAGAAATACAGCAAGTGATAAGATTGTGTTGCTTGTGTTTGCTTTTAGTGCTTCATGAAGAAAGACGAAACACCAAGCGAAACAGCTCTGTAAGTATCCGATTCAAGGCCGGTATTTTTAGACAGAAAGCGGCACACGGATTGACCTTGTCATGAAAACCCAGTTCCAGCTCAAGCTGTTTTATTCTCTTAACTAGACTAGGAGGGAGGAAGCGCTGCCAATGTGGAAGAATGGAGCAGGACACCTGTAACCTCTGGTTTTGTGTTGTTTGTGCTGTACATGAACAGGTGCTTAAGAGGCAGTTTCTAGCCCGCTCCTATTTATAGCCAGTCTAAAAACACAATGCCTGAAACCAGCAGGAGCATGGCCTAGTAGCTAGAGCAGTGCACGACAAGTCCAGGGGCTGGATTCTGACACCGCCTTGCCTGGTGACCCCAAGAAAGTCACCGCAGTTCCCGTTTCAGTTTCCATCTCCATTAAATCCTTGCCTCCTGACCGCACAGGAGCATCGTCAGGCTTATTCAGTTCTCATTTGATCCTGGGATGAAAGGCAGTACAGAAACACTCGATGTAATTATCGCTACTATGGTGAAGGGGAGAGAACACCGTGGACGGGACTTAATTAGCTAGAGGCAGAGAAAACGTAATGAGCTGTTCTGTAACATAGGCAGGATGCAGTAGGGACCAGAGCCCATTATTTTCCCTCTGGAAGCCTTCCTTGTTAACTCACAAGTGACAAGCAAATATTAAGACAAGCGAGAAAAGGTCAAGATCAACTCCTCCCTGCTGTCCACAGATGCAGAACAACGCCGCAGCTCTCTCCGTCCCCTTGTAGTTCACCTGTGCCCAAAACATCAGTCACCCGGCGAGCAGATGCTTCTCAGTATGCCCCAGACCTAGTCTTTGGCTCCTGCCGCGGAGGATGTCAAGTTGGGCAGAGAGGCAGCGGGACAAGGGAGGGTACTGACAGCAAAACGGTCTTGCCTAGTCCATGTGGGCTCAGCCCCTCTGCCTCATGGCAGCAGGTGATTTCCATCCTTCCTTTGTGTTTTACCCCAGGTGAACAAGTCCTGAGCTTACTGTGCGTGCCTAAGAAAGACCCTCTCTAGCACCCTCGTGTTCACGGCTGGGACTCTCCCTTGCACGCCGCCGCGGCTGCTCCGAGTTATGCAGCTCCTTCTGTATTTATTGTTATTTAAAACAATGCTCACAATGTAAATGGCTCGTTAGGTATGTTGATTACAACTTACGGTTCTGAACACGTGAACGAGGGGGAAAAACACGACTGCTTCTTCCATTTGGTCTCCTGCCATGTTTATTCCTAGACGGCGCTTGCATGTCATCGGGTCATTTTCTATCAGGAATCGATTAGTCCTGGTGGAGACTGCCATGGAAATGGCGAGGAAGTCACAAACAGAAACGCGCGGTGTTCAAGACACAAATACCAGCAGAAGACAGTGTCTTAGATTGGCTCAGGGGTAGGTAACCCCTCACGTGTGCTGGTTTCAAATCCTTCCCTGGCCCACAGGATTCACAGTTGTTTAATGGGTCTCAGCCCAGTTCCCAGCACACAACCATCAAAGCATTTGGCTCTCACGTTCTCCTTTCTGTCTACGCTGAGCATCATCATGCTGTGCTAGGGGGTGGGGGGTTACTGGACTGGGTGCTGGGGCTTGCGTCTTACTGCATCTAAAAGGGAGACCGACCACAAGCAAATTCCTGACACAAGCAAATTGCTGACACACGCACACCAAACTTCACAACAGCGAGATACTTTGCATGTGAACAGAAAGCTTCATCCACAGGCACAGCCACGTAGGCAAAGGCAGAATTTCCTCCGGGAAAGCTCAGGAAAGTAATTAGACAGGACATGGGGAAGCCCCTGGGCGTGCAGGAAGCTGGCTCTGCCTACAGACACTTGTTGGAGAGCCGTGACTCAGAGAAATGTCTCAACACGAACTCTCAGCCAGGCTGAGGCTGAAAGGGCCAACGCAATCCTTGAATGGGAAGGAAGGAGAATATCAAGTAGAAGCATGGAAATGATCTAGCACCGGTAAGACAGGAAAGCTGCATCCAGTATTGCAGTCTGCCCTCGCGGAGGTCAAAATACTGAAAAGCGTTCAAAAGTAGGCCAGAAACAGGGTCCAAGGAGAGGGAAACGAGCCTCCTGATGTGAGGCTTGAGGAGCTCAGTCTATTCCAATGATCAAAAAGAGATTGTTGGGTTGACTTGAGCACTACGTAGTTACTCGTGGAAAAGATACTTGATCGCAGGAAGCTTTTCCACCTTGCTGATAGGGACAAAACAAGACCCAGCGGCTGGGCTGCAGAGTTAGACAAACTCAGCCTTGAAACGAGAGGCTAATTCCTAGCAGCGAGGGTGACTGAAAATTGGATGAGCCCAGCCGGACGAGGAAAGAGGGGGACGTGCCAACAGTGGGCGGCTTGGGAAGATCAAGCATTTCTAAAAAAAATGTGTTTTGATCACGCTTTGCAGAAAAAATTGGATTTCTTGTGGCACCGGAGTTCAAATGCAATGATCCTGATGGCCCTTTGAGTCTACAGCTCTCACTCCAATCATTGCTGTGATTTACACATTGCCTTTCCCGTCAATCTGCACGCCCAGCGGGCTCCCCAGGCCAGCAGAGCTAGCTAGGAACAGGGCAGAGCCTTGCTTCTGGACCCAGAGGACCAGGGCTGGACACCCACATAAAACCCGGGCGCCCCTGAACCTGCACAGGTGCACGAGGCTTGCTCTACCCGAGAGTAACTGGGAGGTAAAGCCTGGCATCCGGGAGGCTTCGCTGCTGCACAAGAGGGGTTTTGGGGCGAGGCTGGACGAGCACAGCCTTCTCCTGAAGTCCTGGTGGCGACTACAACGCGCCTTTGGCAACGAACGTCGGGAACAAACGCTGCCGGAGAAGCACGTCGCTGCTGGACGAGTCGGCCGGCTCTTCCAGCCCTGCGTGCGCGCCCGCGCCCGCCGCGGCGGAAAATCTTCCCCCAGACAGCCGCGCGCGCCCGGTTAGGACAACGCGTCCTTTCGATGGACTTCTTTAAGCGCGATGGTGCCCCATAAAGATGTAAACGGTAACCTTCGAGCATGGGGAGAGCGCAGGCTGGCCGGACTTTGCGCCCGCAGGGAGGGGGCAACGACCGCACGCAGGGAGAGGTCGAGCATCGCCGTTTCCTTCTGGAGCCCGTCCTGCCGGCCGCCCCGCACAGGCCGAAAGCGAGCCAGGGCTCCTCGCCGGGGCCGGACGCGCCCTGCAAAGGCCGGCGGCACCCGCTCGCGCCCCCTCAAGCGGG
>NW_005842914.1:316847-319324 GCF_000455745.1 Alligator sinensis
CCCCCCGGGCTCTGACTCCCCGTGTGATGCTTGTTGCCAACAGGGTTGAGCTTGTCCCGGGCCGCGGAGTTCACCTCCAGGCTGAAGTGCCAGCCCCGCTACGTGCTTTCCCAAAACGTGACGACCTGGAACGACCCGCTGGAGGTCTGCCTGCAGCGCCAGGTGGTGCAGGAGACCCTGCACGTCTTCCAGCACGCCGTGCCCGTGGAGGGAAAGCCCGTCACCAACCAGAAGACCTCAGGTAAGGGCGGTTCTTGACAAGCTGTGGCCTTCCCTCGTCCGCAATTTAGACAAACCTGCCTGCTAATTTGGAGCTGGCGTTGGGTGCCGTGTGCTGAAATGCAAGTCGAGGTTCTTTGGGTCGAGGCGATGCCCAAAGACCCGTGTCTGCCGCTGTCCTTAGACCAGCACGGCTACAGCCAACACCCCTGAAATGAAAGCGCCGCTTGCAGAAGTGCCCGCGGCTTCTGCGGCAGTGTTGTCAATCTCCCCGCGCTCCTTGCGAAGCCTGAAATTGGGTTTCCTGAGAGCACCTTTCAGGGCCAGATGCTTTCCTCGGGGTGGGGGGCTCCAGATGAAACTGCGCTCTTTCAAGAACTGCCTGGAAGTTGCATTGTTCTGCGGTTTGCCACTTGATGCGGCGCTGGATTGTTGCCAAACAAGGTTTGCTCAACTGATGGACCTCTGGCAGTTTTAAGGCTGCCTGCTTTCACCTAAAAGTAGGTATGAAGGCTGGCAATTTGGATAAAGTATTTCCAAGGTGTGTATCTCCACCTGATGCAGACTTTTTAAACATATTTTATTCCAAGCACAGATTCTGGAGTTTTGCAAGCAAGAAAATTTCATTCCTGTCTTCTGATACTAGAAATCGCTGTTCTGTAGGGACTTCCAAGAGTAGCCTAAAATGGCTTTTTTTTTTTTTTAAGTTGGTTTATAATCATTCTTGGCATTTATGAACCAACTTTCCTCTTCAGAGTGCCCTACAAGCATGAATTACTGAAGCTTTGTAACATCCTGGGGAGTTAAGTAATAGGTGTTTTCTTTAGTTCAGTTTTCCTTTCTCAAAGGCCCGGAAGGGGGCTGCAGACAGAACCTGGGGCCAGAAATCAAGATCTCTGCCAGGTTTGTCTTTTAGTTTTTTCAGCCTTTTTAGTCCTGGCTCAATATTGCAATATATTCTTCCATCTATTCAGTCGAACAGCATGCTATAAACCTTTTATTTAAATGCAGCCTCAGCAAATCTTCATGAAAAGCTTCACCGCTTAACTTTGTTCCTTTGCACTCTTTCAGGGAGATGCTGGATCTTTTCATGTCTGAATGTGATGCGTCTCCCTTTCATGAAGAAGTTCAACCTCGAAGAGTTTGAGTTCAGCCAGGCATACCTCTTTTTCTGGGATAAGGTACAGCAGTGTTGAACATATACCCTCCTTAGTGGAAACTGCCGGGGTACAGCTTTTAACTGACTTAGCAGTCGAGGAAGAAACATATGAAATGAATGAAGTTGTAAAATAAATGTTTTAATGGGATAGACTGAAAGTTATTCTTCAGAGCAAGGGAGGGGAGCAAGAAATAGGCAGTTTGATCTTAAAACTAACTTCCTGGAAGAGTGGGATTTTTTCTTTGAGGATGTGCAGGTCCTCTCAAGGTGCTTAAGGGAAGTGGGATAGGAGTACCACCACGGCTCTTTCTACGTTCTGTGACCTACCAGTGGAAGCTAATGCACTTTTCTGATATTCGCTGTTTGTACTAGTAACAGAGCCTGTTGTCATCCTACGACTTCTGTTCCCCTCCATCCCATCTCACTTTGATCCTCCTGCTTTCAGACCCCATGGGCACATCTACACGTGCATTAATGCTGTGTTGTTCCTGTGCATTCAGTTTAGTACCTGTAACAACAGCTACTAATGCAATGCGCAGTAACTGGCACTACTGTGCAGTAGCACCAGCACACGGTCTTTTAGTGGTGCTAATGCGCAGTAGATTCGTTCTGCTGTGGGTTAGCACAGCTTTTGCCGTGATGCACTAATGCACAGTGGAATTACTCTCCTGTGCTTTTAGCATCTCGTGTAGATGTACCCACGGACTCCTTGATTGTAATAGAAATGATGTTACAGAGTGAAACTTAGAGAACCAGTGAGAAAGTAAGATTATATATAGTGGCAAGGGAAACCACAGACTTGCCTGGTAAGCTTTTCAAAAAGCCAGAGAAACACAGAAATGAAGTTGCATACGTTATGTCACAAGTGACGATTGTTACCCCGGCTGTTCTGTTCCAGGTGGAGCGCTGTTACTATTTGTTAAATGCCTTTGTGGAAACCGCTCAGAAAAAGGAACCTGTGGAAGGCAGACTGGTACAGTTCCTGCTTACCAACCCCACAAATGACGGTGGACAGTGGGATATGCTGGTTAACCTTATCGGTAAGGAAAACTGATTACAAGGGCTCCCTGCAACTGCACGTTGTCCACAAAAGCAGGAA
>NW_005842914.1:319355-323462 GCF_000455745.1 Alligator sinensis
TGTGTTGTCGCATAATTTTTGTTCACCGATTGCTTGTGGTGTACTCATGTAAGGGCTGCCATTGCCAAGTAAAGGTACAGCTCGGGCCCTGAGAATCAGACTGGCTCACACTGAAAGCTGAACAAACTTTTGTGCCGGGTTGGAGTCTCACTGCTGTAGCCCTTCTGCCTCCAGAACCTCGTCTGGAATGGATGTGGTCCTGACATGCTTTTTTTCCCCCTCCAGTCTCTAGAATGAACCTTGTCAATAGTGACTAGAAAACAGGCCTCTTGCCACCCCCCTCTCAGTTCATTCGAATTACCTATTGATTCCTCAAAAAATTTTGTGTTTCAATATAAAGACTTTGTAACTGTGGCTGCCTTAATCTGAGCTTGATTGCAAACAGACATGAATTATGCCTCATTTATAAAATGAACAAATGTAGCTGGAGCCCTTCAAGCCCTGCTGTGAGTCAAAGGCTTAACTGGGCTTCATAAGTAATTTTTTATTATTATTTTAGCTATGGTTAAGATGATAGTCTGTGCACTCAGTGCTAACTGCCATGCTTTTTAAATGCTTTGGGGTACACTCTGGTCCATCTCCCTTCATACTGCTTTAACTGGTCCTTCATTTAAAAAAAAAAATGTTTTTTGGCGTGTAGACACTAGTTGTAGAAGCAGAAACATCCTCACAACAGCAGCAGTGGAGCCAGTTAACATATCTGTTTTTGATGATAATACTTCAGCTATTAATATTTTACAGAAACTAATGACAGCCTTCCTCAGGACATCACGCCAACGAGTAATAGAAAGGCGTCCTAGATAGGATGAGGTCTCGTGAACCGTGGCCATAAACAAGGCTGTATTTTAGAGGTTCACTGTCTTCCAGCTTGCACCAAGTCTGGTTTCTAGTAAACTTCATAAAAGAGCACCCAAGTTCAGATCCCGAGAAGTTAGGGGCTGGAAGGGACCTCACGAGATCATTGGGTCCGGCACTTGGGCAGAAGAGGCTGCTGGCGTCAGATGGGCCCAGCAAGGTTGTCCAGCAAGGTTTTGCATGCCTTTTGCCTCAGCAGAAATACTTTGCTTAAAAAAAAAAAAAAGTGGAGGGGGGCGATGGGATCCCCCTACTTCATGGTAGCCCAAAACAATATCAAAAGGACACTTGTATTTATTTTATAAACACACGAGAGGCCCAGTCCTGTCTCCTTGTGAGCCAGGGGTAAAATGTGGGACTTGCAGTGTGCCTTGAAGGTTAATGAACTTGGACTTCCTGTGGTGCAAGAGAAGCAGGAGGCTCCGAAGCCCATGAATGCTAGTGGAAAATGCCATGTCAGCAGCCCCCGTTACAGGTGTGTTCAAAGTTTGCTGGTAGCTTGGCCAGCTCTAAACTCACCCTGGGGTTTTGTGCGCTGTCACTGGTGATAGCGGGACTGCAGCCAAGTGAGGGTATCTGCCAAACCCACACAGCCTAAATATTCCTGATTAAGCCTTCTGGTGACAGATGTGCCACCCCATTACACTTAGATAAATCGTTTGGTACGTGTGTAACTCAGATAATGGAGCTGCCTTCATTTACATTGGTGCATAATAAGGGAAGTTGTTTTTCTGCTGTGTTGGGCACTGGTGAGACCTCACCTGGAGTTGTGTCCAGCTTTGGATGGGCCCCACACTTCAAGGAAGATGGGGACAGATTGGAAAGAGCCCAGCAGAGAGTGACAACAATTATTAGAGGCCCGGGAAGCAAGACTTAATGAGGAAAGGCTGAAAGAACTAGGGTTATTTAGTTTGGAGAAGAGAAGACGGTGGTGGGGGGACAGCGGCTAGACTAGATGACCTCAGGAGGTCCCCTCCAGCCCTACTTTCCTGTGACCCTATAACATTTCTGGTGACAGGTTGGGGGTATCTGTGGTCCAGGGGAGAGAAACTTTTTTTTTTTTTTTTTTTTTTTTTTTTTTTTTTAATGCTTGCAACCTGAACAAATATGATATGGAGTCAGTGAGGTGAAACGAATACGGCAATGTATGATGCCAACATTAAAGAGACGCTGGTTTAAGGCAGACGTATCTTTTTGGGATCATTGAGGATATTCCCCAATTCGGGTAACAAGAGCCAGCCACTGAATGAGGCCAAGAACTGCCTCCCTCCTGGAACTGGCACTACCAAACAGATGGAGGGCTCTTCAATATGGGGCGTTTTCACTCAAAGACCAAAGTATTCGACACAACCATCTTTTGACCTTCAATACGCTGACCACTGCACCATCCTTGTGCCACTGAGGGAAACCTCTGGACCACGCTAGATCTCCTTGCAGAAGCCTACTAATCTTTGGGCCTCTCGTATAACATTGAGAAGACTAAAGTGCTCTACGAGCCCTCTCCAGGTCATGCATGTCACTCCCCACAAAAAAGAGAGAAACCATGGAGGGAAAGACCCTGGTCAAGCGCTTCCCTTGTCTCCATAGCCACCTCTCAAAGAGTGAACATTGAGGAGATCCAGAACATTGAGGATCTGGTGTGCAAGGGCCTCCTTCAGAAAATTGCTTCTCCATGTTGCTATTGATCACACTCTCCAGAAAGACTCCAAGATCCAGATCTGCAACACGGGCATTCCCGCTCTCCTCTGCAGATGTGTGAAGCACGGGTGACCACCATTGTCATCTTCAGAGCCTGGAGAGGTATTACCAGTGATGCCTCCGGAAAATGCTCCGCACCAAATGGGAAGGTCGCCACACAAACGCCAGCATCCTTGCTGAAGCTAATGTTACCAACCTTGAGCGGGTGGTCCTCGAACACCGGCTTTGCTGGACTGGCCTCTGTGTGTGGGTGGGTGGGTGGGTGGGTGGGTGGGTGCCCGACACGACTGCAGAACAAGTGCTCTGCTCCCAGCTTAGCTGGAGCCTGAGATCTGGTGGTGGTCAGAGGAAATGCTAGAAGGGGACCTCAAGAAAATGGGCGCTGACATCGAAAGCTGGGAGGAGCTGGCTGCTAACCAACTCCAGTGGTGCTGCGACCTCATCCAAGCAACATCTTGCTTTGAGGTACAGTATTTTGCCCTCAAAGCGGAGAAGAAAGAGCAGAGGAAGAAAAAGAAGACATCCTGGCCTACGGCCTACTATCCACTATGGAAAGACCCGGGACTTCTGTGGACAGTTCTGTGGCTCAAGGGTTGGACTGCGAAGTTGCCTTGAGACCCATCAATGAGCACGGATTCATAGGTTGCGAGGCTGGAAGGGACCTCGCAAGATCATCAGGTCCAGCCCCCTGCACCAGGCACAAAAGAGCTGTGGGTAGAGCGTATCCTCAAACTGAGGGATTGCTGGCAAGTCCGGAATAGTTGCAGGAAGCAGAAACTTGAAAACAAATAAATAAGAGTGGAAGAGTCTCCTTGCAGGCTAGACATGATCTTGTCCTCTCCAATCGTCTTGCAAAGGCTTGCTGCAGGAAGGAGAGTGTTTGCTTTGACTTGGAAGCTGTGTTCAGAGACTGTTAAGCAGAGGTATTAATGCTGGCTGTGTAGAAAATCAAGTCTGTTGACTGACGGCTATTTTTTTTTTTTATCAATTCTCTTTTAGAAAAATATGGTGTTATTCCTAAGAAATGCTTCCCTGAATCTTACACCACGGAGGCCTCCAGAAGGATGAATGAGACTCTGAATCATAAGGTAACGTCTGAAGCGGTGCTAAACCTCTGGTTAGAGCATCAGGCTCCCCATGTCCCTTAACCTGGTCAGAGCATTGAGGAGCTGTCTGGGGTACTTCCTTGTTCCACATGCACCCTGCCTTTTTAAGGATTGACAGGGTAAGGGCAATGGTGCTAAAACACTGGATGGGAAAGAGCACGTCTGTTCACAAATAATGGCTGCTTAACTGGATATTGTGGTCTTGTTTCCAAACTGCAGCTTGAAAACGTTCCCCTTGGCAGTTGTAACGATGGCTTTTAATTCCCTAACTCCCAGAAGAAGAAGTCTAGATATGTGGATAGTCCCCTATGAACGATGTGTCCAGGGAGGACTGGGATTTTTTCTTTCCGTTGTGCCAGGGGCTCTGATCATGCTCGTTGCCGCACAGGGTGACTATAAAACTTAAAAGCATGGATTAAAAAAAGGAAAGATCAGCAGGAACCAGCTT
>NW_005842914.1:323607-398820 GCF_000455745.1 Alligator sinensis
GCGTAGTAAAAGGATATGATCAGAAGAAAGATCCATTATTGCTCACTGAATTGCTGAAGTGAGAGAGACATGGGAGTCCAGTGATAGGACTTCTTGGCAGTGTACGACTTCACTTTAGCTGAAGACTTGCCCAAAGCCTTTCTGTTCCTTTCTGACTCTGAATTTTGAATTCGGAGATGCATCCCTTGAAACCTGTACAACGGAGGTTGTAATAAAATGTGTGCTGAGGCTGCGTGCTTCAGGCTTGCTCCGGTTGTTCCAGTCTTGAGCTTGGACCCTGGTAAACCAGCCAGCTGTGGGGAAGCCTTTAGTGCTTCCTGCTCCGAAGGGTGGTGACAGTAACTTTTGGCACCTGGTCTTTTCCCCTTGATTCTCACCACCACAGGAAAATGATGCAATATATACATTAATTTGAAAAGATCAATTATGCAAGAGTTGCAAAATAAATATATGAATAAATATGAAGATGTAGGTCACTTTCTGCAAGCCGCAGAGATGGTGTTGCAAGATCTGGATATCGTTGTGTCTGTTCCGGTAAACTATTGAGCAGAACGTAGTCTTGGGAAATTCCTGACAACCGAGACCCCTGCAGACTGGTAGATGGAAGAGCTGTTGCTTGCTTCCGTGGCAAAACATTTTTGTTGATCTTTTCCAAAATGTTATAAAGCTTGACATTAGGTTCTTTCTTTAACGTAACAGTTTTGTCGCATCTTTTTTTGGTAATGTCTAAAAACAGATGTCTGCACCTGCAGCGTAGAGTTCTGACCTCTTATATGCTGACTTGCTCAACTGATACTTTGATTGTTTTGCAAATGTGAAATGGCTTAATTTTTAATTTTTATTTTTAACAGATGAGAGAGTACTGTTTACGGCTAAGAAACATGGTAGCGAGCGATTCAACTAAGGGAGAACTTGCTGCTGCAATGGATACTATGATAGAGGAGGTAATATTTTATAACCTGATTCTCTCCGTCAGGAAGGGGTTGCAGTAGATGAGGTTGTTCTGGCTTGCTCTTGTTCCAGAGTTATCTGGACCATGCAAAGGAAATCCCTCTTACGACGCAAAAAACAAATGGGGTATGTCTGTACTGCTTAGTTGTGGTGCCAGGCACTGCCGTGCTGAGACGTGCACCTGCACACATACGGTCTCCTGAGCTGGGCGGTGTAGCTGCCTTAGCTTGTACTGCTGCATGCCAGGAATCTCTGCCTCGACAGGGATATTGGTGTGCGTGTGCAGAGTAGGTGTGATGTGTCAGCAGGGTGGTGCCTGGAGCTGTCACCGACTGATACCCGTGTGTCAGTAGTGACAGATGGGCATCCCTTCCCTACGTGCTGCTAGGGCACTTGGTGGGCGTCTCCCTTCGCAAGCCCGTCTTTGCAGTGCTGCTGCATTTGGATATTCCTGTGCGGATCCCAGAGCTGTGATTAGTTTACTATTAGCAGAAGACCTGTTCTGCTAACCTCATTAAGCCCAGTTATTACATGACACAATCGAGCCATTGCAGTTTTTAACGGGGGCTAAAACCAGTGCATGCAGCGCCTGGCATCATGAACACGGGCTGGATGAGCTGAACTGTGTTCTGTCTGCCAAGGTGATGCTGAGAAGTTTTGCGCAGTGTGTTGTTGCAGAAGTTCTCCACGAGAGAGCAGAAGAGAATAACCAAAGCAAGTTCAAGCTGCCTTGCATTAGCACATAGACAAGATCAGGGGGGTATATGTGCCACTCTTCCATATCAGTGAAGAAAATGAGTTGCTTTAGGAAAGCCAGCTAGGCTGTCCAAATACTGGGTGCGTTAACTTTTAAATAAACTAACACTATGGACAAATGTAATGTTCACCTCCTTTAGAAGAGGAAAGGGAAGGGAACTGTTTTAGCACATCCATCAGCTCTTAAGAGGTCACGGTTACATCTGTGTGCTCCTGTGATGCTATGAGCGAGCTAAACTGCTGGAGCTTTCACTGTATATTGCTGGGTTGAACACGGCTGCATGCTAAGCCAGCTTACTCTGTTCTCTTTAAGTTTTCTGATTTTTTTTTTTTTCCAAGGATGATTTTAAAGCAGCACTTATTGCTCATGGGATGCTAAGGTTGGTGTTAAGGTTCTTCTTTTTTAAAGAAAGAGGCTTCTTGTATTTTTCTGTTTTGACAAGTTTGGGGGTATCGCTATCCTTATGGTCTGGTATGAGATGATGGTGCTGTAGGCCTCTTCCAAATCCAGCTGCTGTGGGATTTCCTAGGGGTGTGTTCAATAGCATTTTGCAGTCTAGCTTTTGCACCTCCCAATGGAGGTGGATTTGCTGCTTGTTTCATGAGGTTATAATACAGCATAATATGCCTCGCCCTTATGCAAAGCATTAATTAATGTTCCCTGAATTTTCCTTCTTCCTGTTACCTTATTCTTTGTTCTACTTGCACAAGTTTTTGATCTTTGGCTCTAACTTTATCAACACTGCAACTTTGTACTTTGTGGGTTAATGGGCCATTAACATAATTCCCATTGTTAAACTATGCGTCTTGGAAGCTGTTGCAGAATACGTAGTTTCTCAGAATTGGTTTGGTTGAGTCAGATAGGGCAAAGCGCTGTAGTCCATTGATTTTCTTTTTCCCCCTCCTTGCTTTGTTTAGAGTATAAGTTTTTAGGGCTGGACCCTGGAAGCAGAGCTCATTAATGGCTCATTAGTTCTGTCTGAATCTTGAAACTATAAAAGGTTGTTTATTCCTGAGTGTTACCCCAGCTCTTCCTGTTTCAGCACTAAATAGCTGCCTGGTTTCCTTTCAGCGACTAGCATTGCCCAGCTGCACCTGTCTTACTCTTTCAGGTTGTTATTTTGCTTCACTTGTTCCTATGCATCTGAATGTGCCTGGATGCCAAAGTTTTTAAAGCTTCATGTGACAAGACAGAAACCTTAGGAATGGGTCTAATTTCCTGCAAGTCGATTTGCACAGTTGTCTGCCTCCATTTACTTCTGGGCAGTAATGCTGGAGCTTCAGCAGAGCTGTTTGTGCACTTTTGGTGTGAATACTGAATGTCTGGTGGTCAGCCTGTCCCAGCACAAAAAGGCACCTTATCAAAGTGGTGTGTGATAGGTCAGAGGCTTACGTCACCACAGTTTAGATGATAGCACTGAAGCCAGAAAAATTCAATCTCTTTTTTTTTTTCTTTTGTGGACTCTGCCTTATCAGTAGTGCTCCTTCTTTTTCCCCTCCTCACCCCGGTCTAGTTTTTAACAAAAGAGCCCCAGCACACTTATCACTGGAGTGATTATAAAGCACTGTTGAGTTGAAATAAGCTTCCCCTGGGAAGGAAGCCTTTGAGAGATTACGGGGTGGTCTATGGTGGGTGTGGTGGAAAACAAGACGGGGAGACCTTTCTGCTTCTGCTGACTTGAGATTTCTGTCTCCATCATTTTCCTTCCTCTGGTTGGAACCGCTTTGCCCGCTGCTTTCCTTTTGGACCTTCTCCGCTGGCTGCTTTATTTCTGTAATCCCGGGTGGTTGCGAATCTAGGCCATCTGAGGCAAAGTGGAAATGTCCACTGGCAAATGTTATCTCTGTGCAAACATAATCTGTGTGAGAATCCAATATTTATAGCAGGTCAGGGATTTATTTATTTTTTTTCCCTCTTAAAACCTTTTATTAAAAAAAACATGTTCTGTAAAAACTACATGTGTGAATTCATCCAGTAAAAACATGAGCCCACGCCCTTGTTTCCTCTTAAAATTAATCTCTTCTAGTATTTTTTCCCTGGACGTTTCTGCTGCCCTGAGGAGTTGCTTGTGTTGGAGGGTAGGTAGTGTAACACAGGAGTGCTCGCTCGACGTCAGACTGGCTGGCATGAGGTGTAAAGCTAAAAGTCCGTCTGGTAAGGAGAGCACAGATAAACCCAAACCCCTGCACTCCCCCCAGGCTAGGGATTGAAATCTAGTGTCGCTTTAAAGGGAGAATAAGACTCATCACTGCTGAAGGTGTCCGCTGATCCACCGTCACTTCTGTACGCGCCACTAGTCCATGGTAAAGGAAGCTAAACGAGGGCAGTTTACACTGGAATACAACACCTAAATGATTGCAGTTTACCATCCGCTAATTGTGGGACAGTGCAGACGCACAAAATAGTTACAGTAGGCTGGTGTGAGATGCAGCCATCTTCCCCCTCTGCAGGCGGTATCGTTTTGGTGTTCATCTAAACCTCCAGAATGGGGCACAAAGTCAGAAAACAAATTAGAAACGCGGTTGTTTCCGCGGAAGTCAAACGAGATTCTGCCCTTAAGTTTAGGCATTTCATGGAGCTGAAAAGGGAAACATGATGCTTCCAGCAAACTGCCGTTGGCACTGGAAGGAAGAAACCTGGCCAGCGCGAGTCCTGAAGCAGCTGTAGGTATGGGGTAGTCCAGGGATGCCGACTTAGCCACTCATCCTCATACAGCCTGCTGGGACGGGCCAAGGCCTGTGATGGTTATGAATTAGCCTGGCTCGCTCCACGGAGGAGGAAGTTGAAGTCGTTTCCAAAAATGTGCAGTTTCCTCCTAATCTAGGGAGGGCAGGGGGTGAGGAGACGGACAGGGGCCCCAAGGTTGTTAGCCTGGACCTTGGGGCAGGGTCCGGGAGGACAAAACGGGTGGTTCTGCACGAGGGAGTTCAGACCATGGGAGGCTGATCCCCTGCTAAAAGCTTCGCGTGTGGGTTCCCTCTAGCGAACAAGACTGAAATTGCACTTGAGGAACACGGAGCCGCAGGGCTTCTGGAATTTGGGGCTAGAAGTAAAATGAATTGAAGACTTTAAGATAAACAGTATTTTAACCAATACTGCAGTCTTTGGCTTCCTTCTCTCCACAAAGTTCAGGTCATCTTGGCTGGACGTTGCCTAAAAACTAACGCATCCCATGAAGCACAGTGGGAAGGCGGGGGAGGGCCCCCTGAACCCTGTGTTTTAAAAAGAATTTGACTTAAAGTGATAGAATCGGCTTGAAATCTAAGTCGAGAAACACTATGTAATAGAAATTAATAGAATCACGTCGGCCACCAAGACTCTTGCAATGAGCAGCCCGTGCCTCTCAAATAGCCTGCATCGTTTATCCCTAAAACCAGATCTTGTTAACCACATTCAAATGGATGCAAGAAGACTTTTATTGTAGAACTTCCAAAGACCGTAAAACTGCTTCTGAAATACAAATCCATGTTGCAGAAGGAAAGGGAATTGGTGGCTGTGTAACATTAGGAGGAACTTGTGTGTGCGTGCACACATGCTAGGAAAAGCTGGGTTACTGCATGCACGGCACAAGCTGTGCACTACTAAAGCAGCTTCCCATACAATATTTGCATGTGCTGTAATGGGGAAGCTTTCCTGAAAGGTGGCAACTGCCTTGACCGTATTTCTCTTCTCCCCCAGCCTTTAGCAGAAAGAGATTCCTCAAGGTAAATTGTAATGTGTGTGTCCTTTTCTTGTTACTGCGCAGTGTAAATACCACTACTGTTTCACTTTTCTCTGGCTTTGCTAGGGTTAAAGTTTGGGCAGTGCTCTAGCTCAGCTGTGTTGGACATCTTTTCCTCCTGGCCAGCTTGGAATTTAAAATATTAGTGTCCGACCTGGAGGTCTTTGGCAAACAACATGCCTCCAAGGGGGAATCAGTGATGTCTTTCAGCATGGGGAGGAAGTTCTTAGCTGTGTAGCCTTTAGTTTGACTTTGAAGACTTGGGGAATGGGGTGTAGAGAACTGACTGGCAAAAGATTTATTCGAGCGGTCAAGCATGGAGCCGTTTGGGTCTCAATTCTGCACCTGGTTCCTACATGAAGGTATCAGTTGACTTGCAGCATGTCTTTAACACCTGCTATATAACATCATGCACATCACTGGTGTAGGTGAATTTTCAGAGCTGTTTTGCTGTCCTCTGCAGGTCTTCAGAATAGTCAGCATCTGCTTGGGGAGCCCCCCGGACACCTTCTGCTGGGAGTTCAGAGATAAGGAGAAAAACTATCACAAGATCGGCCCTGTGACGCCACTGGAGTTCTACCAGGAGCACGTCAAGCCGCTCTTCAACATGGAAGATAAGGTTGGCGAATACGGGAGCTGCTGTCTTGAGTCACAGGATTGTAGAGAAGTTGGGAGAACCAGGAGGTCGCATCTAGTCCAGCCCCCTGCACAAGATGGGATCGTCCCTATCTAAGCCACCCCATACAAATAAGTGCATGAGCAGCCCTCTCGCGTGACTGCCAGGTGCAATGCCCCAAAACACCAGACACCTTTTTACTGTTAAATATAGCGTCCTGTGCTCTGTTACAGAAGTGGGGTTTGTACACCTGAGACTGCGGGACGTGGGTTTAGATGAATAAGTGCTCCTAGTGAAGGCAAAGTTGGTTCTGCATTTTTAGCATTTGCTCTTTGCCCTTCAGGTGGTTTTGCGTTAATTTGGGCAAGGTATTTTGTGATTAAGTTGTGACAGGACAAGGAACAGTGCACAGCTTACTCAGCCATGGACTTGTATTTAAAAAAAAAAAAGAAGATCCTGTGTAGCAGCTGAGATGCACTTACTAGCCCGGAGACTGTCTTCTGTACTCTGGTAGTCCAGCCAAAGCTCTCTTGGGCCACATAGTGCTCAGTCAGCTAGAGCAGAAGTACTCCCTTCTGAGAGTTAGTTGTTTCTTTGAGTAGATGCGTAACTCGCTTTGCAATCTTGATCACGGCAGGTTTGCCTTGTGAATGATCCTCGACCTCAGAACGAGTACAGCAGGCTCTACACTGTGGACTACCTGGGCAACATGCTGGGCGGCAGAAAAACCCTCTACAACAACCAGCCCATTGATCTCTTGAAAAGGCTGGCTGCGGCTTCCATTAAAGACGGCGAGGTTTGTTTGATTTCTTCCAGTTGGTAGCATGGTATTTCTGTCTTTTGTGGTGTACAGCTATGTTGGGATAGTGCCCAGGTGTGACTTCTTCCTTCTGTTTTTAGGCTGTGTGGTTTGGCTGTGATATTACAAAACATTTCCATGGAAAGCTGGGCATCATTGACATGAATATGTAAGTGTAGGAAACTAAAATAAAAAACAATTCTCTGAAAATCAGGCTAACGAATGAAAGTGCTAAAGCGATCAATGTTTTAGCTGTTTCCAAAAATGGCTTTGTACCCAAAGATGACTGGGTAGCATAGACTTGTATTTTTGTTTTTGAACCTCCTTTCTTTTTCTGCTTTTTACCTGAAATGTTGAAACTTCATTAAAGTGCGCTTCCCCTTCTTTGATATAAAATATTCCTGTATTCAAGGAGAGGTAGCTGAACATCTTCTGTGCCCAGACAGAAAGGAAGGGGATGCAGCTCTGGACAGATGTATGTCTGTGCGGCAACTCGACAACAGCTCCTTTATTGAGCTTGTGCATTTCCCCCATTGTCTAGCATCTAGTGAGTGGCATTCCTAAAGGCGTCTGTGCTTTGCATTTATGCTAGCTGAGATGTTTCGAAGTAGCGGAGATTCCCCGGGTCCCTTGCGGTGCATCGCTGCTTGCTACACTGCATTCCACTCCATCCTGCTGGATGCTATTATACGCACCTCCTGTTTATAATAAAAATGCTGTTCCTTCCGTCCGTATTCATGCCCACGTGTGTATGGCTTCCTTATAGATTTAATCATGACCTGGTGTTCGGCGTCTCTGTCAAGAACATGAACAAAGCAGAGCGGCTGCTGTTTGGAGAGTCTCTGATGACCCATGCCATGGTCCTCACTGCCGTCACAGACAAGGTATGATCCCTTCCACAAGCGCTCGTGGTGTTTGCACAGATGTATTTGAATTTTCCTGTGGTCTGTTTGTGTGCTCAAGGCTCATTCATAATGCATAGGTTGTTCTGCGAAAGGTCAGTATGAGATCATGACGTCGCAGTTGTGCATAATGTCTGGGGTTTACCCGAGTTGCTTGGGCCCGTGCGAGGGCTTGGAAAAACTGAAAATATTACCTTACCACGGAGAGAAGAATTCTAGACAAGGGGCAGGCATAGCTTCATCCTGCCTAGATATCCCTTTTAAAAAGAAGGCAGCAATTTGACTTGTATATTCTGAAACCTGAAAATGCAATTTAGATGGATCTAAATGGGATGTGGATTCTAATCGGTCTTCCTAAGCAGAGAGTCCACTATAATAGGTAGCCTTCTCTATGTTCTGCTGCTTAATCAAATCTTGGTTTTTTTATGGCACCAAACATACGTGCTATTAAACCTGCCTGAACTACCAGCAGGAGGCACTAAAGTATCCAGTAAGATGCGCACAAATCGGTAGTGCCCGACTGCCACCTCCACCGGTGATGAAGACGTTACAGCGCCAGGTCGCTGCGGAGCCCCAAGTTGTAGTATTTGCTGAAATTGTGACTTGCAGTAAAATAAACCAGAGGAGAGACTACATGATCAGGGCTCTGGCGTGCTGTCACTTCGCTCCGAATTTTGACGAACGAGGAAGGCTTGTGAAGTGAAAACCTCCACGTGCTCATAAACCGAACGGGATTTGATCGTGGTCTGGAGGAACATGGCAGATGGTACTTTGACAACCAAGAGATCACTTAAAAGCAGTGCGCAACCGGCGTTTGCGCCGGCGTTCGCGTAAGGCGGGCGCGAGGGAGCTGCGCAGGGTAGCTCCTCCAGGGAGCGCTGTTCAATTTCTTCATCAGCGATCTTGATGCTGGGGTGGAAAGCAACCTGTTTAAATTCGCTGATGACACCAAAATTTGGGGGGAGGTGAGCACGCTAGCAGGGAGAGAGAGATTGCAGAAGGATCTGGATAGGTTACAGGGGTGGGCAGACAGGAACAGGATGCGTTTCAATACGGACAAGTGCAGGGTGCTGCACTTGGGTAGTAGGAACCAGCAGCACACTTATACGATGGGGAGCTCCCTTCTTGAGAGCACGGAGGCGGAAAGGGATCTTGGTGTCATTATTGACTCCAAGATGAACATGGGCCGACAATGCGAGGTCATGGTTGGCAGGGCTAACCGGACCTTGTCGTGCATCCACAGGTGCATCTCGAGTAGAGCCAGGGAGGTGATCCTCCCCCTCTATGTGACGCTGGTCAGGCCGCAGCTGCAGTATTGTGTCCAGTTCTGTGCGCCCCATTTCAGGAGGGATGTGGACAACATGGAGAGGGTCCAGAGGAGGGCCACCCGCATGATCCGGGGACAACAGGGCAGACCCTACAGTGAGAGACTGCGGGACTTGAACCTATTCAGCCTCCACAAGAGAAGGCTGAGGGGGGACCTGGTGACCGTCTATAAACTCACTAGGGGGAACCAGAAGGGTTTGGGGGAGACGCTGTTTCCCCTAGCCCCCGCTGGCATAACAAGGAGTAATGGGCACAAGTTGATGGAGAGGACGTACAGATTGGACATCCGAAAAAACTACTTCACAGTTAGGGCGGCTAGGAGCTGGAACCAACTTCCAAGGGAGGTGGTGCTGGCCCCTACCCTGGGGATCTTTAAGAAGAGGCTGGATACCTACCTGGCTGGACTCATTTGAGTCCGGTTTTTGTTTTTAGGGTTCTTTTGTTGTTCTCCCGCCCTGGCGGGGGGTCGGGCTAGAAGATCCATTAGGTCCCTTCCGACCCTAAAACTATGAAACTATGAAGCAGTAGTGCCTCTTTCACACTAGAAAAAGCCCAGAATGCGAAGGCATTTTCCCTGTCCAAAATTTATGTCCAAACATGTCATTTATAAGCCCTAACTTAATCTGAAGGAGCTTTGATAGGCAGTTGTAAATCCACTGAAGCATTATTTATTTTTTACCTGTTGTGTAAAAGGTTTTTGATTGCAGTGGGATTTTCCTTTATCTTTTGCTTTCAATTTTACAATGTAATTTTTCTTTTAAAAGGCACATTTGACATGGATTATAAATGGACATGGATTAACTCTGTTCAACCCAGTTTTTATATGCCAGAAAGTAGTTGAGAACGGGCTCAGTTTAGTTCCTTTGGTAGAGATCGAGTATCATATTTTTAAAGGCTGTTTGTTTTTTTTCCTTTCTTTAACGTTTTATTCTTATCTCTTCCAATTTAACTTAGCCACACTAGCAGTAGGTATCTCGCTATCAAAGGATAGATGAGTAAGAAGTTTTTCAAAGACCAGTTATCTTTTCTTGTTAGTGATTTACATGATAGAAGTAGAGATATCAGAGGAAAGGAAAAAGCATGCATTTATATAGTCTCATGGGGAAGGACAGAGCAGCAGCACTGCATCTAGAAATAGCCAGCAGATAAAGCAGTTTTTTCTTCCCAGGGCTTCTACAGGCTTGATATGCGCACGGAAACAGAAGCTCATGGGAGGGTGCCTGGTGGTGAGACCACTTGCAGCGTTCGTGTGGAAATAGCGATCTGTCGTTTTCTGTGGGGCTGTAACTGGCTTAATTTTTTCTAGGAGAAAGCAGGCATGGAGCCACATGAAGGCTGCAAAAGTCTGCAGACTTTGGTGAGCCTTTTAAAAATAAAGAAGTGATACAAAAGTTGGCATATTCCCATTGGGAAGAAAAGACCTTGAAGACCAAAGCTGGTGCTGTGTGAGGGGGGAGAGAGGCATCCCTTCACTGAAGGGCCAAGATGCTAATAGATGGGATGGGGTTGGAGTGAGAAAAGCACAGTAAGAAGCTCCTGTGTTTTCCAGCTGAATTGCAGCACTGTTGCCGATGTGGGAAGAGGCCTTCTAGGTTGAGAGAGCAGACGGGAAAAGCGTTTCGCCAGAATAACAGCCCCTCCCACTAGCAAGCCCCCGTGTTTCTTCCCGACTGAGACGATGTTCGTCTGTCGGGAGGAAACGCTGGGGCGTGGAGAGGGGCACAAGACCTCTCGTGCGTTTTAATTAGAAAAGGTTTCTCTGTAATGAAACACTATGCGTGGGGCCACGGCCACTTGTTCACGTGACGTGTTCAAATCGGTCCAGACAAGTCCACAAACTTTCATCTCCTCTGAATGCAAAAATGAGCTTGCCTCCCCCCAGCTGTGGGCTGTGCCGAAACAGGAAATCTTGTTCTCCCTGAACTATTTTCATTGTCTAATGATTTACTGTACACCACACAACCCTGCACGAACAGTGATTTATTTTTTTTATAGGTGTATCTAGAATAGACTGAAACAAGCTGGTATTTTATTTCTGACGGGTGCAAGTATTTCAATAGCTTAAATCTTTCAAATCTAGCTAGTCGCAAGAAAGGAGAAACCCAGCCACACTATAAAATGTAACCAGGCTTCTAGAAATGTTCACAAATGCTGTCCTGTCTATTTGAGTCAACGGCCTTTACCAAAACCTTCCAGAAATGCCCAGTTCCAAGTATCTGGTGTGATGTACCCAAGCTATGACTATTAAACCAAATGTTTTGGCACACCTTGTTGCCAAGATAGCTGCAAGGAAAAAGGACTGGTTTTATAAACTTCAGCCCCTTGGTCACTTGTGTTGGCATTGTGCTAGTCGTGCATCTAGACCTGCTCAGAGACGCTTTCCGTTTGGAGCAAGTACCGTGCTGGGTGTTGGATCTCGACTGAGATATTGGTAGAGCCACTGTTTGCAATGTACCTGAGCAAAGTCCTCGGAGTTTTTAAATGGGACTGTGACTTTCTTGTTTTGTTAAAACACTTGTTATCTACTAATGGGATGATGACTTGAACTAGACAGACGGGTTTTAGAAATGGAATAACCCTCGCGTGCTTGATGCCCAGCGTAAGTAACCTGGTAGATGGAGTCCTAGAAGAGAATTCAAGTGTCGTGCTGGTGGTGGGGTAATGGTTTTAGAAGCGGAGCTGGTGACCAGGCGTATGAAGCCAGCCATTGAACTGTTTAACCATGCGTGTTTGTTCTAGGATGAACAAGAAGGAACGTTTGAGAAATGGAGAGTGGAAAACTCCTGGGGTGAAGAGCGTGGCTGTAAAGGTAACGTAATTCATAGGCATGGGACCCCGCTGCTGACCTTCATGTGTGAAAATAATGGGACTAGGAGAGGGGCTCTTTTTGCTAGGATTCTGTAGGTTGCAAATGGCCTCTGTGCCCCAAGTGAGATGCTGCAACATCGCAGAGCCATAGGAAATTCAGGTTGAAGGGACCTCAGGGGGTTGCATCTAGTCCAGCCCCAACTACATCATCCCAGCCAAGGCTTTGTCTACCTGGTCTTAAAATACTAATTAACTGCAAAATAGCATAAGGTTTTCCTAAGGCCTTTGGGTCCGGCTTGAGGATTAGAATCCCGAACTCGAATCGCTGCGTAGTGGCCTTCTGTATTGCCTGCTCCAAAGCTGGTTTGCAGACACAGCTGTACCAAGTACAACATGTCAACAGATGGCTGTGCTCTTTTTAATGCACACAGATTATGAGCCATCTTTCCAAATGAAGTTTTGTTTCATGGAAGGAAAAAGAAAAAAAAAAAATTGTGGGGAGGGTATAAAAAGGGCTGAGTTGTTACTGAAATTCATCACTAAGTACCCCAGCCAGATCACTGGAAGCTGTCTGGGCTCTTGGAGATGCCTTGCTCAGGATTAAGATACAGAGGCTCAGTCACCGCTAAGGTTTCCTGTATTCTAGGCATGGGCTGAGCCAATGGGTTAAGTGGATGAAGGCAGCTGATCTTCAAGCGATGCTAGTACCTTCAATTTGAAGAAGCAGCATGGTGTAATAGCTAGGCTAGGCATAGTGAAATTTTTTTTTAGCCATCTCACAGAAGCAAAGGTTGGGAATCTTTTTGAAGTCATTGAATGGAGAAGTAAGATGCCTGTAAGTAATATAACTCTTGCATGACGGGGTGCCCAGTTCAGTAACATTTGCACAGAGCATTGACGTTCCAGATGTGACAGTAACCAGCAGCGCATGGTATGCCTCATCCGAGGACAGCTTGGCTTTGTATTGTAACTTCTGGCAATCGGATCATTTAAGGCTTAATTTCTACGTGAAAAGATGAGTGGAGCAAGGCCAATATTTACCACCAGGTAGTGGTCTAGGTTTGGTCTCTGCACACATTTTAACTGCCAATAATTCTGTTTAATTAACAAATCATTGGCTGCTTCCCCTTTGGGAGGACTCGAATGACTTCTCACTGTTGGATTACATGCACACTTGTTGGAATTATTATTATAAATTGGAGGCAGCCTTAAAACTCAAGAGTTCGGTCCCCTGCAGAGCTGAGTGCTTCACTGGTGATTTCCTGTAGTCGGCTTTGTTTTCACTTGTCGTGATGCCAGACTGCGGCCAAGAGTGTGGTCATACCCGCCGCCGGCAGGGCCTCTCCCGGAGGAGTTTTAAGAAAGATGTATGTGTCGCAGTGATTCATGGAAAGTAACACGATAGCAAGGGGTTTGTCCTCAACTTTCGGGTTAGTTTGTCAAATGCTCATCCAGTCTTCCATGCTATCTCTAGTGAAAAATAGTAAAAGTTTTTAATATTAATGTGTCTAATAAGCTTGCCAGGGAGGGAGAAGGTCATTGCTGTTCTGTTGCTTTTAATCGTTTGCTGCAAAACATGTCATTTCCCCATCTGAAAACAAGCTAGCATTTTATTCTGAAATCCCTGGGATTCTAGAAAGCCTTTTAATAAAGAGCCGATAGATAAGTTGGCAACTGCTTTTCAAAACCAAACAAGATAGCGATCACTTCTGAGAACTCTGCTAGCGCACAGCCCATCACAAATACTTTATCGTTGTAAATAAGAAGGAAAGAAAATCACGAGTAAAAAATATTATGGGAATCAGAACTGGTGGTAGAAATGATGCCTTTAATTAGACCAAGGGGGAGACTTCCTTTTTTTTTTCCTTTCTAGTTAGCTCTGCTTGCTAGTTCTCGCATCTCTGGACCCTCACCACACCGTGGTTGATGCACAAATTGACAGAGGCATAATTCATGCCTAGTCTTTCTACAGTGTTGTGCAGTATTTTGCACACTTTCCCCCTAAAGCTTATTTTCTCCCCAACTATACAGTTGGTCCAGTAAAAGGTATAGTGAAAACAATCCTTCGCTTCTCACCTACTCCCTGGATAATCGTAACACTCCAGCCCTACTACAGTATTGCTTTGAGACATGATTTATCTATCAATATATCATTCATTTTGCTCAGGTGAGTTTACTGCTTTGGAAAAACAGGGGCTGAAATGTGGCCTGGCTCCAATCAACACTGTGAGCAGATGTACTTCGCAGTATCGTGTTGTGGAGACGCAGCTGGGATTATAATGATGAACCTTTAGCTTCCTCATGCAAAAAATTAAATAGAGTGGGTTTTCAGCCCTTTTAGTTTTCTGAAGTTTTTGATGTGCTAATAATGATCTCGGCACGTGCTGGCCCGTGGGATGGATAGAGGTTGTATGGAGACTCCAGGTCAATACATCAGCCGCTTTTTTTTTCCTTCTTCTTTAAAAGCATAGGGTCTGGTGACTGATGCATTGTTCCTGGGGATTTCTCTTATGAGAAGCCATCTTCCTGAATTGTAATTATGTGCTGCTAACCTTATGGCAGAGGGATGCTTCAAGGGGAAAAAAGCCCCGCGTTCACTTGTCCCGCTTTACATATGCACAGTTCAGCATTTGTTAGGGCTTAAATGGTATAGTGGTGTGGGGGAGCGAGTCACTGTTCCTGTCTCAAAGTAGTCCTGCAAAGATGTTTTGGTGAACTTGCTGAGTAAATGCCCTCTGAGTAAAGTGCTTGGAAACACTGAGTGGGTCGTGCATGGGAAGGGGTGAATAACTGTCCAAAGTAAGTGGAAGTCCTCGTTGCATCAGTCAGTGACCGCTCCACTCCTGTCATTGAGTAGACTGATCAGGTCGCCAATCAGGTTTTCAGTCGCAAGCAAAGTGAACTAAGTGGCCTCAGTGTTTCAGGGGGTGCTGTCCATTAGTGAGCAAAGATTTGCTTCATCTGAACAGGAGGAGTCTGCTCAGAAGAGCTCCAGGTCGGAGGCCGTGACGGGCGGTGGTGGAAGTGCGTTGGCAGAGCTGTGCGAACGGGCACTAGGCTGGAGCGCAAGTGGGCGCTACTGGCTCAGGACTGAGGTGCCTTGACAGACCTCTCCTCGGCTGTCAGCCCACGAAAAGACTGCCTTAACTGCAGAAGATGAGAATATGTAGCACCACAGGTTTCAGAGTTAGTAACAATGAGCTGAAAGCTAGCCAGGTTACCTGGTATTCCTTGGTTTACTCTGCCGAGCTTGTAGCTCACCAACACTGCAGCTGAAGCCGCTTTTTAGAAGCAGTTATCCCTTCTTCTACCTGAAATGTTACGGATGTGAGCTCATTTTACATGAATGAGTCCTCCTCCAATTATTTAGTTGTTGCTCGAGTTCCTTCAGCGTGGAGCAGGAGGACAGATTCGATGATGAACCTCGTGAGGTCCTTTCCAGCCTTACTTTCCTAGAACTTCAAAAGAAGTTGCCTTCTTTGATCGTGGCATTATCTTGCTGAGTATAACAGCATAAAGCCCTTGCCATGCTGTCTACCTGCAAGTATTGTGCGCGCAGCACTTGCATGAACTGGCCCATCTGTGCAGGGTATTGCGTTATTTAGCTTCCTCTACTGTAAGTGGTTCCTTTGTGTAGAAAGCCTTGGTCACTGCCTGTTTTCTTCATAGTTATCTGGGAAATGTTGAGACTTTAAATGTTTCATCAGACCTATTTCATCGGCTTGACTTGTTTTTTTTGCTTCAGATACAAGTTTGGGGGAGGCGAATCCTAACTCGTTCTGGGTCTCGCTCCACCCCTCCATTCAGCTGAAGGCAACTAGATGCATCCCTTGGGAGTAATCCTTCTTGGCTGCTGGCCAGAATGATTAATTTGAGAAGTAGTGTGAGACGTGATGGTCTCCTCCGTGTTCCTGCTAAGGAAGCTCGGGACTTGAATTCGGATAGCCTAGTGCTCCTATTCGATTTCTAAGGGAGCCTGGCAGCGAGCACATCTTATCTGCCTCGTGAAGGAATTAGGTGGCACCACGCTGCTGCAAATCCCTGCACAGCTGTACCTGGATACGCCCAGTGCGGAGGGCTAACATCTGTATCACTAGGGAAGATACCAAGAATGAAGTTAGACTTGGCCCATCATGACTGAGGCCTGGTTGGGTGTGGGGGATAAGATAACAAAGCCTCAACTTCGCCGTTTCTTAATCAGGTTGATAAAGGGCGCCGGCTGAATCCCTACGGCAGAGATTAGACTTCTGGGTTATGGAGAGTATGGTGGCAGTGGGATACAGGCATTTCTCGTTCGGCCTTCTCGGGGCTCCTCTTTCATGGCTCTGCATACGGCATAGGACAGTGGGAGACGGCATGCCTGCTCTCCTCCATTTGGTAGTGCTGGAAGCGAAGCTAGCGCCAAAAATAAAAACCACCAGGAATGAAGTGCTGATGATTGCCTTCTCCCCAAAGGGGGGTCCTGCGCAGTGCAGCGGTTGGGAAGGGGATATTGAAACCCCTATCTGCTCCAAGTTAGGCATCTGTCTGGGGTGGGGGGGCAGCCCTTGGAACAGCGGATGTGGCCTCTCCGAAATATTCAGTGACTACAAGAATCCCTGTTGGAAAAAGACAGCATGGATTCACAAAAAGTTTTCCAAGGAGTGAGTGCGGCTGTTGACACGCACCGCTTTTTTTTTTTTTAGGTAAACATCCCTTTTCGAGAGAGAGAAATCCATTCTATATTTTACTGGCATGTTATAACCCTCCAGGCGAGTTCAGTCGCTCTGCTTATTTTGTGCGTCCTGGGGAATCGGTACAGGATTACCTAACTTTGAACCCGGTTTATCCAATAAGCTGTCTTTTTAAAAGCAAGGAAGAGGTCTTCAAAGGTGAACAATGAATCAATTAACACATCCGTTCGACAGGGGTCCTTCTGTGTGTTCTGGCAGGAGGAGGCTTTCTTATCCGCAGCTAGCAGCGCACAAACAGTTGTCAGGCTGTCGCCCCTTTTGACTCTTCTTCTCCCGGCTGCTTGATGACAGCCGTATCCCGTTGCTTTCCTAGGAATTTTACTGGCGTATGGGATCAGCTTGCAATCCTTAATTTGTTTACTCCCTGGCAGGGGAGTATCTTTAGCGCAGTGTGTCCTGGGCAAGCTAGCAGGCAGAAGTGCCAAGTGATCTGCCCAAAGTCCCAGAGGAAATCTGTGGCAGACCAGGGGCTTGAACTTTGATCTCCCAGGTCCTTCACTAGTGCTCAGCCTCTGAACCATCCTTGCTTTGCTAGCTGCTCGTACGTTATCAATGCTGCCTTCAATAGACTCTCCTTGGTGGGAGAAGTCTGAGAAACGAGGAGTGGCCTAGGAAATTAAAGCATAATCTTCTACTCGCACAGCATCGTCTGCTCCAAAGGTATTCGTGAGGAGTCCTGCACGACTGGGCACTTGTCAGAACACGAAGGGACAATTCGGGAGTTCTCGTTTCCTGTTCTTCATTTTCATCAACTTCTGGGCAGCTAAAATGGAATCGCTAGACTGCTGGGTCCAGGTGGGACTCCACCGTCGCTTCTGCCCAAAATACAACAGACTCCCCCTCCTGCTTCCATTCACCCCTTCAGCTGGACCGCAGAGGCCACGATTGTGTCGGGGCAACCTACTTGGGTGTAGGCATTGCATTCCCAAAGGCATGTGCCCAACTTCTCTTAACGAAGAAAACGATACCGCATTCGCCGAGAAGGCCTGTAGCCAGGGTCTCGAACAGCACTCCTCCTTACTTGCATGTGCTGAAGTTGTACTTGGCACTTCCTCCTCGTTCAGACATCACGATCCTAATCGGCGCCGTCAGGCAGAATGGCAACAGTCACCGAGGCAGAGAGTTCATTATCCTCTCAAGGTGCAATTACTTGTTGGCTGTCGGGAGTGAGAGGTTTTTGTCCCCCAAGGAACTCATATCCTGAAGAGAGAGAGTAATCAAGACGGCTCCCCTTGCAGTACTTCCAGAATGGCTCTTAGGCTGGATTACAATTGATAGGCTTTTTAATTTATGGGAATTCAATCTGATCTCTTGCTTTACAAACAAGATGGTATAGATAGATGAGCTTATTGTCCATATTCTTTGGGCATTTTCTTGTTTCATTTGATTGTGTGATGATATTGTTACAGGGACAAGAGGAACTTTATTACACAAAGCTTCTTCATCTGTCTTCTACCAAAGGCACCTCCTCCCTTTCCCTGACGGTGCATATTTGCAGTTCCCCTTGAATTACCCAGAAGGGGGGAGCTAATTGGCTCAAGGGAGCAGTTTTATACCAGAAGAAGAGATGTTCTAGATGTAGGCACTTTTCTTATGCCACTTTGAAGGCTCTTCAACTGGGACTTCCCAGCAAGAGCTTTTAATATAGAGGGAAAACTGGAATTACAAGGTATGGTTTGTCCTCACAACTTATTTTGGCCAGAGAGAGATTGGCTTTGGGCTTGAGAAAAGAAATTACCCTGTTATTCCCCCAAACCAGGGAAGTTTGAGGTTTCTTCACAAAGATAAAGTCAAAGTTGGCTGCTGTGAACGACTGAAAGATGCTATGAAAATATGGTGAAGTTTCTGATAGATGTGTCATACCTCTCAGCATGGGATCAAGCCTTCCTAGATCAACTGCGTTTCTTCCTTCGTAACTAAAACTCCTGTTTTCGTTTCCAGGTTACCTGCTCATGACTGATGACTGGTTTTCTGAGTATGTGTATGAAGTCGTGGTGGATAAGAAACACGTGCCAGAGGACGTCTTGGCAGTGATGCAACAGGTTCCCGTTATCTTGCCAGCTTGGGACCCCATGGGTGCTTTAGCAAAGTGAACTTCAAAGTATTTGCCTCCTGAAGTAGATGCAATAGAGAATCCTACTGGTTGAAAGCCATAGCCAAATGTTCATGCGACCAAAGTACTCGACTTGGTCCATAAGTCTTGATATGTATGCTAAGGATCTTCTTGGGAAATAGCGCTTAATTGGATGGCCGAACAAAAAGGTCTAAGACGGGCTACTCTGCAAGGAGAAAAACTTCATGATACTGATTTAAAGTGCTTTCAATAGTGGTTTGAATTTTTTTAAAATCTTGCTATGTTTTTAATAAAATCGACATAACTCCGTAGAACTGGTTTTGACCAGCGGTCTACAAAGAAGGGTTGGATAGATGGCCATATTTTAGCAAAAGTAGTTGAGTGGTATTAGGACAAATAAGTAAAATACTTAAATACTAAATGTCCCTGCTTCTTTTTCATTTTTACCATAAAACAAATATTTAAAAGGAGCACTTGCTTTCCTTAGAGGCATTTCGGTGTTTGGTTTTTTTGCTGTACGTCAGGAGCGGGTCTTAAGCAGACAAGCTCTGAGAAGGCAGCACTTTCCTCAGAGGAACTTTTCAAAACCTTTCTTGCAGCACAAGGGGAAGAAAGTCTTTTCCTCAATGTGCTTAATACACCCCAGAATCGGTATCGGGTCTGTGGCAGCGTTATTTTTCAATAAGATTACCAAGAACAACCATAAATATGTTCATAGGCAAGAGTCAAAGAATGTGATGCTCAAGCAAAACTGTTTTTAATTACTGCATTTTATTTGGATATTTTCAACAAATAGATGGTGCTATGAAGCTTTTGAATAAACACTTTCTTAAGTGACCGGCATAGCTTTGTTCTCTTTTTATTTTAAATTATCTGCATGCAGTTTTATTAGATGGGGAAAGGTGTTAGTGACCCACAAAACGGCCCTTGGAGTCAAAACACCAGCAGATCAACAAGCCGTGCTGCTTTATCTTCTCAATGGTAGTTGCCAAGGCTCTCCTCCCACCCAGGAGGAAGATGAGTACAAACACACCATCTCATGCATACTACAGGCACTCAAATACTGTGATGACTGAGCACTGTGGAAATGCTTTGATCTAAATCAGGCCAAACTAACAAGCTAGCGTGAATGTCTGTGATGCTGTGACTTTTGCTGTTCTGCACTGATACTTTAGTCACTGGGGGGGGAGGAAGAGGGCAGAGAGAACAAAGAAAGGCATTAAAACCGAACCGTCCATTAGAAGATACCGTTGGGAAAGGTTGCTTGATTTAAGGACAAGCAAAGCAATAGGATGCTTGATGTACCATGGCTCTGAACCAGATTCACAAGGAGGGCTGCTTGCCTTTGTTCTTAGAGTAGCCCAGAGGAATGTGGAAGCTGTAGCATGAATCTCGCTCCTCCCCAAAAAACTTAATCCCTCTGCAAATCATGAGGCTTAAGAAGACAAGTGAGCTGCTACCTTTATCAGAAAAAGGCGAAATGTTAGGCATGATTTTTCTTTTTCTTGCCCTGCTGATTCGAGAGAGACATGCCTACCTCTGAAGTGTACACGCTGCAGCCACGTCGCGGCTATGAGACAGCCACATATCATGTGCAGAGATGATGTTGGCCTGCAAGGTAACCCAGGTGGTTGTAAATGCCATTCTCTGAATCGGCAGGTATTAGCAGAGGCTGCGGTGTTGTCTGAGCTATTAGCCAGGAATAAGAACATGAATGAGCTGGACCCATTTGCAGTACAGGCGCAGCAGTACTTAGTACAAGACTCCCTGTACTGTCCTGGCCAGACTTCACTGATTCTGCTTTCCCTAGCCTGATGTTTCAGCTAGGATGGTGTGGGCTCTTCAGAGAAGTGGTTTTTATAGGGAATCCATATAGCTCTTTGGGACGAAAGATGCAAAGGCAATGTTAACGGTCAAAAAGAAAGAACAAGCGTCATCCTACCATAACTAAGATGCTGCTGTGTTTGATCCCCCTTTTCTAGCAAAACTAAGCCTTTGTTATGACAGGTTTTCTACTATAAAAAGGTTTTCAGTTTCATCTCCAGCGAGACCTGGTCATTCTTGGTGTAAAGGAAAGCAAAAGCGTGTCAAGCTGCAAAAAGAATTGCTTGCAACCTCCCCCGATTTTTTTCGTAGTGGTCACCAGCACAACCCTGAACCTAGTACATGATGTGATTCCATTGCATGTGTTCCCAATTTAGCAGATTTTGGAGATGGAGCTTGGACTCTGTCCAGGATTCCCTGTGGGAAAGGAGATTATCATCTTTTTGATTTCTACAAGAAATGTCTGCGGAGGCCTGCGTCAAGCACATCCTATGGCTGCTTTTGTGGATCTGTGGGCAGTAAGTCAGGTTACTGCCTTTCAACGTTTTGCCTCCATTTCTGACCTACGTGGAAGTACATGCGTCTCTAAATGTGTCCTATGTGGAGAAGCACAAACGTGCACGTGCTCTGCGATTTTTGTTTTTTACCTTCAAGGAAGCAAGTAAGCCGTCTGTCTGGTGCTGGCTGAACAGTGGTGGTTGTGAAGCGGGGCCGAGCCCTTTGGGGGAGTCGCGTTATGTGATACGTACGGTATGTTGCTATGACTAACGCGTGCGTGGGCTTTTTCCTTCCCGAAGTCCAACTTCCCAGGCGTTCGGAGTGTGCAATGTCACGAGCAGAGACGCATTCCTCTGTTCCTCCATGTTATTTACTGCTGGATTGTGCCCATCCCGTGGAGTTACCATTTTCTTGAGACACAGCAACTAGCATTTTCTTTGCCCGGGCCAGATCTGATGAAGATTGAGTTTGACATGTTTAAAAACTGTTTTCAAGCCCATTTTTGTTTAATTTGGAGTATGTCAAACTATTGTCCAGCATAAGCTTATCTCTACTGTTCTTACCCAGATATTTCCCAGTCCCGTTTGTACAACAGCATTGGGGATTTTTTTTTTCCCCTTTCTCTTCCAAATAAGCACACAAAATTCACATGGCCGAAACACGCTACATGAAATGGAGCCAGTCTGGCAGAGGCAGCCTCATATCTACACCCGGCACTGCTCTAAGTTTATTGTGAGATGGATAAGGCAAAAGTACAAGTTTTATTTGTCTCCTTTAAAAGTGAGGGCTGTTAAACTAACAGTGGCCCCATGCTAACTTGTCTTACAGTCCTTCAAGGCTGTGGGGGTGACCACTGGATTGTCCTGCGTTTAGCTGTGTCCTCGTGCTGGTTTCCAATTGCCGATTATCAGCCTTTTCAGCCTCAGTCCTCAGTGCCAACCTGTCTGCATAGCCCTATAACTGCCTCTTATAGTTTATAAAACAGGTAGGAGTCCTTACCTACTCGTGCCTATAATGACTGCTGAGAAATCAGCATCCTCTCCTTTATTTTAAAACATCAGTGTTTGACATGATTGGTTACAAATCATGATGTACAAACTGAATTCCCACCAGCCGTAAAAAGCATTACACCAAAAACACCTCCTTTACTACAGTTCACTTGACTGTCCTTTTAAATACCTACCTGTATGAAGTATGGTATTCTCCATCTAGCGTTTGTGGTTTATTTTTTGTTAATGTTAGTAGGCAACTTGCCCCTTGCTTCTAGGCTCGTTCACTTCTATCCCGTAAGAACCTGGTCCACTTTTAGATGCAAATACTATTCAGTAATTAAAGAAATATGAAGCTAAGTTCCAGAAATGTGAACGGTTGTTCAAAGAAACCTAAGCTATTTTTTTTCTGCCCTATATTAAGTGGTGTGTCCCTCGCTTTCCTGCTAGGGAAACTGGAGCAAAGGGGCAGTAAGACTGCAATTTGGTCATTCTTGGCTCGGAGAACTGTTATCAGCTTCCTGGACTAAGTTCCTTCTTTGTCCTGAGGGAAAAAAATGTAGCTGTGTGTGTGGCAGCCCTCCTTTAGGCAATTAAGTGAGACACTAACAAAGCAGGAAAAATAATAAATGACTGTGATAGGCCTTAAAATCTGTTCCAAAAACCCAGGTCTTAGTGTCCTGAGCAGAGCAAGGGTGCTGATGGGCCCAAAGGGATCTGAGTATCCTCTCACCTTCCCAGGAAAAGGGAGTGGTGTGGTGGATGTGCACCTCGCACATCAGCTGAAGTGTGGAACTGCTTCTTTTACTGCAGTCGGTTCCCAGGGACTGGATCAAAGAAGAGAGGATTAATGTTAAACAATTCCTGATTATTTCTGTTTCATCAGTCTGGGCATAAATCTGGCCTGCTCCGAGTACTGTGATGTGGCAAGGGAAGTACTGTCCCCTTGGGACTAAATCCCGATTACAAGGAAACATTCATATCCAGTTGGTAGAAAGAGGCTAACGATGGAATGAAAAAAAGCTATACATCTCAGTGCTTTTTCCTTATATGTTTTGCATGTGGGGAAAAAAGAGCTGTGATTGCACGTGGACTGGCTATAGGAGAGGAGCTTTCCTTCAAACAACTTCCGTGCATCAAACTTTTTTCATGCAATAATTCAGAAGACGTCTTTCTGATGGTCTCAATAAGTGTCTTGAGAGTTGAGCGCTGCATGCAAGCAAAGCTTTTTAAAGCACCCTTAATGGATCACAGAATACGAAAGCCAGCAAGCGAACGTGCCCAGGATCTTGCTCTGAAGAGCAAAGCCCCGCAACTCCGGACTAGTGGCTAAGTGAACATCTGGTGCCTTGATTTTGTGGCAGGACACCAAATTACCACATATGAAAAAGTAGCATGATATAATGCTACTTTTTCCTCTTATTTCGAGTGGTTAATCTGGCAGCCAGATTGTTTGGTTAGAGCCGTGCAAAAGTACCCGCCGCTCCTCGAGCGAACCGAGCAGACTGAAGATGGCGATGCCAGAAGACCGCAGTAAGCAAGCTGTCCAAAACAGAGCGCTCGGTGTCCAGTGCTCTGCCACGCTAAGAAAGCACAAACCCCGACCCAGGCGCTTAAAGTTTAAACTCCATCCCAGAGAAAGAAAAATGGGAAAAATAAAAAGAAACAAATGAGAGATTGGCAGTCTCTCTGCATGGATGAGAACAAATGAATGGCTTGAGAAATGCCACAGCTTCTTCACAGACCCACAATAATCTGAGTTTTAGTGTTCAAAGGTATAAAACAGCAAGAAGTGTCAAATGAAGAGAGGTGGGAGCCTTCCACCTGACACCGTCCTGTAAATGACTGAAATAACCCCTTCCCGCCCCTATTTTAGATTGTGCTGTTGCTAAATGACACTAATGAGAAGTGGCACAACGTGGCACTTCAACGCGCGTAGCTCCCAGATGTTCCTCCTAGCTAGCAAACGAGGGGAAAGGACGACCAAATCTTCATTTCCATTTTACGTCGGAGCAGAACGTCAAAGCTTTTAAGTGACGCTCTGGTTCCTGTATAAACCAAGGACAGAAACAAACGCCAGATCTGGATTTTAACGCTGTTGGTTCTGTCAAAGATTGGTGTTTTGTGTTTGACGGTGAAGCAAGGCAAAGCCGCACAAGGCACTGTTACAGGTGGAGCTCACGGTGCACCCCCGGGTGAGGTTGTCTGACGTATCCTATTGCAGGACTATTTTTCAGTCCTTTATAACACTGTTCAACTGAACCACTTTGGCCGCAAGTCTCTCCGTCAGAGGCTTGCCTCCTGCTTGTTGCTGGAAAGCTTCGACTAAAGTGGTTCAGCCACTTCTTACAGTCACGTTCCTGAGATGCTCTTGTGCCTCTGTGCTTGGGTACCTGGATTTCTGTTCCTCTCCAAACTCAACAGGTTTCTGCTCATTTGTACTTAGGATCTTCCATAAAATGTGTGCCTGCAGTGGCTCATACAGGGCATTCAAAAGTGATCGCAGACAGAGAAGTGCCATCAAGGTGAGAGCGTGGCCTTGCATGCTCAGCTGCTACCCAAAAAAGGGTCCTAGATGCTTTACAGAACAAATGAAAAAACCCCATACGGCCGTAAAAGGTGTGGAGGCTGTTTGCCTGTTCTTAACACATTGCTGCTTTACCTGCTCTGGGAAAATTACCCGTTGCTGACTCTGAGCCGAGCACAATTTAACTACCAGCGTTAACCAAAACAATCTGCTCTGTACTGTGTCCAAAACCGTAATAAAAGTCTGCTCCAAGCAGAAAGTACAGTGGAGACACAGAAATAATAATAAAAAAAACCCAGACACAAGTTAAACAGATTCTTAAATCTTTCTACAACTCTGTGTGTGTGCACGTGGAGGAATGGCACAACGTATTGCGAAAGGCTATACTTCCTGTGAGAGGCTGGCATCCGCGTGCCTGGACAACCCATTGTGGGCGCTCAGTCCTGGAGGGCTGCAAATTCTGTCTGAGGGGGAAAGGATGGATCCTCTTTACAATGTTTTAATATCTTTAAAATGCAGAGTTGAAATCTGCAATTGCATTCCTGAACGGATACCTTGTGTGCTAGGATCTGAACCGAGAGGATTTCCATCTTCTCGGGGTCCTGCAATGGGAGCGGGTGGGGAAGCATGGAAACTTGTGCAGCACAGAAGGGCTCTGACTTGCTTCCCTGAGCTAAGGAGAGATTAAAACGACTGGGACCGTTTAGTTTGGGAAGCCGAGGATGTGGGGGAACCGAAGCGCAATAATGAACGGCAAGGAGGCCGGTTTGACGCTGCTGTTGACCTTAGCTTCAAGTAAAAGACGAGGAGCGCTGTAGTGATATTAAAACGAAGCTTACGCAGTGTGCACAAAGCAGTACTGGGGATAAAAGCAAGGTTTTTGGTTCAGGCACACGAGGGTCTGGTTCCAGTACTACAACTCTCCTTGAGATGGCGTCAGCCGCACGCTGCTAAGTCCCCGAAGGGGGCTAGCGGCCAGAGAAAGGGAAGCAATAATTATAACCCTCGGCTTGTTTGCTCTCAGAGTTTCTGCTCTTACTTAACTGCTCCGAGCAGGTCTCTCAAACTGCCTGTTGCTTACACCAACGACTCTGTTGTTCTTTACGTCAGCTATTTTTTCATATGATTTTCTACTTGCTTTTCCAGCTCTGCCTATCAACCCAGGCGCTTGCTCACTGATACATCGCTTACCATCTTCATAAACAAAACGTTTAAGTTTCAAACCGCCCGAGCCATTTGTCTGCACTGAAGGAGCTTGGAGGAAAAAGCAGTCGTGTCGGGGATCGCGTTGGGGGGTTTTAAAGCGCAGAAGGAAGAGGGGAAGTTCCTTGCTTAATGAATTAAAGCCCGACAAACACATTTTTCAAGGAGCTTGCACTGACATTTTTATAACCAAGCCAACTCCCTGTTTCTATTTCTGCATTAAAATAACGCAAGTGTTCAATAACCAGGAAGATTAATGACTAGCCCTTTCTCTGCTCGATTATAAGCGAAAGCCCCAGAACTTCTGACTTTGATCTACCAGACTCACCTGCACACTTCTAATTCACTGCCTCCCTCAAGCCTTCAGTCCCAGTTTCTGTCCTCTCCTTCCTACCACCCACACACTCACGGCTGTAAGGAGAGACAGGAGCTCCATCCCTTAACCATTCCTCTTCCCTCCCTCCCTCCCTCTCGCTCACTCGCCCGGCTTTGCTGGATCCTGCGCTCCTGAACTGATCAGAACATATAAATGTAGCCACCCACCTCTAGGAGGAAAACTGAGCTGCAGCCCTGCTGAAACACAAAGTTAGCTGACTAAAAGTGACGCAAAGATTCTTAAAGAGCTCTTTGGCAGCAGATTATCTGGAAATCAGACCATGTGAGGGGGATTGGTGTACAAAAACCTCAACAAGATGCTGAGTTGCCCACAGGCTGAGTTTCAGAGGCTCTGAAGTAAGCATAGGGTCAGGGTTGCTCAGGCTTGGATAACGCCAGGGGAAGACGCTTCCTATTCATCTGAAAGACAGGTACCTTTTAATCTTGCTTTCAACCCACAGCTATTTAATGCTATAGGAGCTAGACACGGGCTCTTATGGGGAAGATACTGCCTTCTGCTTCAGGTGGGCATTTGAGTTGCCTCTTGCAACTTCTATTCTGAACTGCGAGGGGACGGTGATCACTTTAGAGAAGACCTTTCAATTCCTCATTTTGTAGTGCTGTGTTTTAAATGAACGCTGCAGAAGTGCCCCTGGCAACTTCTGAAGGGTTGGGAGATGGACTCAGCTGTTGTGTCTTTGGGGAAAGGATGACTTAAATCTTGAAGAAACTTTGCTGAAGTGCATGGTTCTGCTTGCTGTTCTGCTCCGACATGCCCACTCCACTGCCTTACTCAGGCACTTGTCCAACAATTCTGAACGCTGGAGAGAAATGCTTGCAGCAGAACGTGTTGTGATCATTGGAAATTAGTTTATAAAGAATGCAAAGCCCTTTTAAAATTCAAGCCAAAAATATACTTTTTATATACAAAAATAGAACAGAGAAATGCACGAAAAGGGCAGAATCGGACACAGAAATCAAGATGAACTCATTTCTTTTAAAAGGACCAAAACAGACTGGATTAACCACACCAGTTTTATATTTTAAATAATCACATATTATTTCAAAAGAGTTTATAGACACCAAGATAGAATAAGCTGAAGAGTATGCTGTGAATGTATTTACATTGCAATTACTTTTTACTGGTGAAATTAGCCATCTGACTGGGTTGCCTACAATTTGGCTCAACGTAGCAGAAGTGCCAGTAAGAATGTAATGTAATCAAAAATGGACTCTCATATCACTTTTTTCAGTGATACGGTAAAAGTATCTTGAAGCGTTCAGAATAGAAGAGGGAGACCCAAGCAGAAAGGCATAGCTTTAGGGAGAGAAAAGGATCTGGAGTTCAAATTGGATACCGGGATATATTATAGCATGGGACTGAACTTTGGCTGTTTATTGGCAGGCACTTTCACTGGGTTAAATGTCATGCAACCGATGTGTGTGTCTTTCAGTGTTTCTGCTAAGTGGATTGATCATAATCTTCTCTGCCCTGAAATCTGGTAATAATAAGGATTCTTCGGGCGTTCTTTGGAAATTAGGCATTCAGTAAATGTCTGTTGTGCGTGCGTTGAACAAGGGGGAGGGAATGAGTTGCAAACAGCTCTCCAAATTAACCCCCCAAAAAGCAAAAACCCCCATGGGAATCTAATAAAAAACAAATGATCTCTTAGCACGGAAAATGTATGTCATCTCCTCTCGCTCATACTGTCCTGCACAGACGTATGTGCTGCTGAGTTTTGAGACAGGAATGGCACTAGGGAGCCTGAGGACAGGAGGACGGATCACTACAGTGTCTCTTCTGGTGCTAACGTCTTCATTCTCCTCCAAAGATAGGTCAGCAGCATTGTGTTTGGCCGGTTATGGTGTATGTGAGTAGACTTGTACAAGGAAGCCCACAGTGAGTACAGGTATTTTCAGAAAGCGCTACAGCAGAGTTTGGACCCAGGCTGTTGGTGCTATGACTTGGTAATAAGTTGTAAGATCAAGGCATATTTGTGACCATTTATTTTCCTTCCTCCAGCCATAAAAAATGACAAATGTAATTAGAACGAGAAGCGTGTCCTGTTAGTGTGAAGTTGTAGTCAGTCTTTGAACTGTATTGCGTGTATACGTGCACGTGTCGTCTTATGCAATGTGCATGTATTATTATTAACGTGTTTTTATGCTTGCTGATGGTGCTCTAGGAGTTTTGTGATATTTAACGCATTATGAGTCTTCGTAGAAGCTATATATTATGGGGAAAAGGAAAGTATCATTCTCTCTAGGTTTATCTACTCCCGTACCCTCTCCAGCCATAAAATATATTTGCCCCCTCCCATAAGTTGACTGTCTTTAAAATGTATAGCATTGGACCATCTACTTCAATGTGCAGCTTTGGCATTAGTATGTGGTGTTTCTTCTGTAGGAATTACACCGGTAAATCCTCGCCACACCGTCTCTTGCTATGGGAGTGGTAAATAGAGAATTAAATAAGACCAAGGTTGCAATATGGAACTCAAAGTGAAGGTGGATATTCCTTCCTTAATATGCCAGGCTGTGTTGCTGCACACGTGCTACTTATAGCATAAATGGTTATGGTCATACGCAAGAGCCCACCAGACAACCGTGTTGCTCCTGCCGCCCGTAGTCTGGTTAACACTGCACACTGCTAGGAAGGTCACTGATTTCAGTACGACTGCTGGTAGAGTATGGCGCTGCTCGGTGTTCGTGTCAGCAACTCACTCTTTCTCAATGATTCCCCTTTAAGTGCAAATAGTATTCACATACCAGATCTATGTTGCCATCTCCTTCCTGTAAGCTTCGTATAAGGTGCTCAGTTATTATGGTGATGGGCAGCAGTTTAAAACCCTAAGATGCATCAAATCTTTGAGACTTGGATCAGATCCAAAATACACGAAAGCTTCGTTGCGACCCACTGACTTCAATGGGCTTTGACTCAGGCTGACACTTTACTTATTATTTGCAACTAGACCACAAATAAAAGGCACAAATATATATATAATATATAATAAGGCACAAATAAAACCAAGTGCAGTGACTAACACAACACCAGTTAAGGGGTGGACTAGAGGTGAGTTAATGTGCCTTCTCTGTGCCTACTTCCTGTGGCTCTGGTCAAGCAGTGAGATTTCCAAGCCAGCGCGGTTTGTCAGGCGATTACAGGCGTGCCAGTTTTGGATATGTGAAATATGCTGATTGGCAACGACAGATATTAGTGAAGGATCTTCTAGAAACCAAACTGATCTGGTTTCTAATCGATACAAACAGGCACATTTAGTAGCAAAGTATCCGACTGTTGGGGTGTCAGTTCTCGACACGGTTTCCTGCTAGAAACCGGAAATAAAATGAATTCGAATGTGACGCCGGCAGGTTTTAAATACGACTTGGCTAGAACTGGTCGGTCTTCCTTGCTGAACACCTCTCATCACCACGGTCTCCCAGCACCTAGCCTATCGCATACATATTTTAATTAAAGGTCGTTTCTAGACTGTGCTGCTGTACAGGTGTAAGGAGAGAGAAGAAAAGGGATTAAGGAGCCCCTGCTCCCCTGTACGCACAGGAAGCAAAACGTTGCTGTAGGGATGAGTTGCACAAGGTCCTCCACAGTCCCGTGGGTACCCGGTGCAGGAGGACACAGGTGGAGATGAGAAAAGGAACAGAAAAGGGCCAGGGATTTCTGAGCCCATACTTACGTAGGTCCAGTGCCTGGGAATCCCCATGCATATATGTTTTAGGAGGGCTCTGGTTGCTATTTTGGTCCACAGATGGAAACAGTGGCTGCAGAAAATCTGTGCTATGTTGCCTTCTGCGCTAGCTGCACGGGTTGTATCCCTTCAGAGAAATGTCCTGCTTAGTGCTCTCAATGCCTATTTACTTGGGCTTTGTATATGTATGCCTGCCTTGTGAACTGCGTCTACGGGGCAAAGCGTAATTCAAAGCCGAGTAACATCTACATGTAAAATGAGTGCTAATACAGGCCGGATTAAGAGAGATTATTTCAATGTACAGTATGAGTAACAATAAACGCTGGTTTGTTCGGATTTGCTGGAAATATGCATTAACCTTTTACTCTCCAGTCTGGAGCCTTTTAAATCTTAGCAGGTGCTGGCACCGCAGTGAACAGAAGTAATGCAGAAGGAGCGTAGGTTTCTATCTGTGCTTAAAATGATATGAATCCCGTCACAATCATTCTACTGGAACTCGATAGTGATTTATTCAGGGACTGATATCGCAGAAGGTTCAAGTGTGGTTCAATAAATTTGGACGTTACAAGAGAAAATATAATCTGTTTGAAGGAAAATGTATGCACAGATATGTACTTCCTTACTGCCAGATTGAATAGACAGGATCGTTTCGTGATCAGTATTCACTTTCAGAATTGTGAACGCGAAGGATAAGCACATCTCGTGCTGGAGCGAATACATGAATTGCCGCGTGGCCCAGGAAGGAATGCACACACCCGTGCCCCGTCTCATGTGCAGTACTGCACAGCTGGCATGAAGCAACGCTGAGGTCTGCCTTCCCCCGAGGCATCAAGAACTGATTTAATGCTAACGGAAGAATAGATTTGACTGTGTCGCTCTTCTTGCCAACACTGAGATTAAAGGCAAATGTTAGTTTTCCACAAGCTTAGGGAACAGAAAAATCGAGCTTTTTTGCTGCACAGATTGATTTGTAGCGCTGCTTGTGTCAGCTCGAATGTTGCACCAAGTCAAAGTGCATTTATGAACAACAAAAATCATTACTTGCAGAAGACGTGAGGATATTTGTGCATTTCATAGTTTTTAACAGTGCTTTTCTCATGTCTTCAACTACTGATATCAGCATTTCTTCTCTGCCTTTCTCACTCAGCGGGCACGTCTACACGAGACGCTATGGTGCAGTAGCAAAGAGCTACTGCGGTGTAGCTTGCTGCTACCATGCAGTAGCGTTACTGGGCACTACCCGTGACGCGATGCTACTGTGCAGTAGCGTCAGGAAAAAACGTGCGGCAACAGGACCGTGCAGTAACATGCTGCACACGCAGACATGGCCAGTATTACCGAGCATCGAGTATGGTTTACTATCTACTAAACCAATATGATATATTCAGTTGACGCTGGTGTTTGGCATGATTAGCAGAGGCACCAAGGTTAACAGATGCAAAAGACAGGTTTCTCATGCCTGTCCATGCGGTTTTGCTAAGGCGAAGCTGAGGAACACTGGAAAACGAGGACTGCAGTTTCTGGGCTCTCAGCTGGCACCTCTTGCGTACCCCCAACACTTCAGTCTTGGGGTCAGTGAGCTGTTAGCTGGGAGAGAGATGCTTAGGGGCCCTGAAACACGATGCGTGTGGAAGGCAGCAGAAAACTAACTGCAGTTTCCAGGTCTCATGTTCTCTACTAGCTTTTATTTTTTTCTGGTCTGTAGCTATTTCAGTTGTTGATAAAGAGCCAATGCGTATTTATGTAAGCATGACCTTTGCAACAGCTCAGAACAAAGACAGATAGTAAACTCTTATTATGATGGCATTTGCTAAAATAGCCAACGAGAAATAGACACTACAGCAACAGAGAGAGGCCGACAAGCAATAAAAAGGGGGATCTTCCAGTATTAGCATAACTCTCCCCAGGATATCCAGCCTGAAGTTCTTGGCATCCCCTGGGCCTCCAACTTACCTTCTGTTACTAAGAATATACAGGGTCATATAACTGTGAAGCATGTTATATGTTTCCCATCACAGCCAAACACCGGTAACAATCTTTTCATTGCTGTCTACACATGCATTTACGGCAGCTTAAATTTACTGTGCAGTAAGTGGGAATAGGCCTGCATCTACACACGCAGGCGTTAAAGTGCATTAACACTGTATGTGGACTGAGTTGGGACTGAAGTTAGTCCCAAGTCAATCCACACACACAGTGTTACTGCGCAGGAAGGCGTCTACACATGCATTACTGCACAGTAACTAATTGGGAGTCAATTTGATACCTGCATGACGCAGGTATCAAACTTACACTCAAGTCGGTATAAGTCACTGTATTTACTGTGCAGTGCAGACTTGCACATGTAGATGCATGCCCCTACTGCACAGTAATTTTGGTTACTGCGCAGTAAATGCGCATGTGTAGACGCACCTGATAAAGGAGGGTTCCAATTTCAGCTATGGCCCCTGAGAGTTCACAAACCATTTTATGGGCCGGGGGTTAATTCTACTGAAAATCTTACCAAAATGTTTAAGCTAATCCAGTATTTCTTTCCTTTCCATTATGAATTTGGGCTAGAGGGGATCCAGAAGGAGTTTTGTTCTGGACAGACAACTATCTCACTGGTCACACACCCAGAAAAACGAGTAAGCTTATTCAGCTGTCTTTCCTCCACAGAGAAGAACATGTTCATTGCATAAACACGATCGGGTAAAAACCTCCTGTCTCTGTACTCCGGTGTACTGCATATGAAATGTCTTTCCTGTGTCCACGAAATGGACACACCGCGCGATGAAGACTCAAGGATGCAACACATATAGTACAATCAGTCAAACTCCTGTTTCTCCCTGGATGTGGAGTATTCCTTCGTCTTGCTAACAAATCACTTCCTCTCACTCCTGCTTGGGCAGCTAATAAACCTGCTCTCTCCATTGCTTTCAAGCAGGCGATTAACAATGTTCATGAAATAGCCGCCGGCTTGCCTGAAATACCACCTGCAGAGAGTTTGGTCTCGCTCTCGCCGGGAACAGAAGAAGGGCAACACGAGGGCACGCCGCTGCTTGTGCAAGCCCTTGACTCTGCCCCAGTAGCGGACTCTCTCTTGTTTTCCGCGACGTGGGAAGTTTGTGTAAGCTGGCAGAGCTGCTCGGTGCCGTCCAGCCGCGGAGCCTTCCACACGCAGCTTTCTCCCACCTCTCTTCCCCAGCTCTTAGGGAGGTGGTGGGCTGTAAACACGAGCAGTTTGCATTGGATGCTGAGGAGCACATTGTCATTGGACGGGACGGCTGCCCAAAGTGTTTGTTGTAGATATAGTAAGTGTCTGTTGTCAGGAAATGCCAGGTGAAAAGCTTAAAGTAATACTGAAAAGAGCTGCCCAGGCTCCACTTGCAGGGGCCTTTCTCGTCTCCGGTGTACAGGTACCTTCCCTGACAGTCCAGGCTTCATGTCGTTTTCCGCTAACTTTGGTCCACCTCCGGGGCCAGATTTTCAAAGAGAAGTTAGATACCTGAAAATACAGATAGGTGGGTCGGAGGACTTTTGAAAGCCTGTAGACAGAATAGATGCCTGATTTCCATTCGACTTAACTGACTGGACATTTACCTTGCTCAGGTCCTTCTGAAAATCCCAGTTAGGTCTTTTTTTCTTTAGGTACCGAAAGACCTTTGGCATTCTGGCCCTGAACTTTTTACTGAGCTCCCAGTTCAGAGACCTGCCTCTTTAGCCTAGCCTAGCCTAGCCTAGCCTGCAGCAGCTGCTGAGATGTGGGCAGCAGAATTTAGCTGTGTGGCTCTGCCTGCCAGCTCTAGGGTATGTCCGCTACACCTGGTCACACATTCATTCGGTTAAAGATGGCTGGGCTTGTTTGAGGCACGGCGCTGTACAAGAGACCTCCCCGCATACAGAAACATAAACTCCTATCTCTAAATGAGCTCTGATGCAATAACCAAATATAAGCTGCCCCCGTCCTATGTGATTTACACTTGTGCAACTGCTAGCTGTGTCAGCAATAGTGTTAATGGGGAGAACAACCCAACGCGGACTTGCAGAGATGATGCTGACTGGAAACACCTGAAATGCTGACATCTCAAGATGGAAAATTCAATCACATGGGTGTAATTAGATGAGCATTCCTTTACTGCTTCCCAGTATACTTGTCAAAAGTACAAAGTCCAGAAAGGGCTCAAGTTTAGGTTACTTTTCCATTTTCACACCCGGTGCCGAAAGGAGCTTCCTCAATGCAGAAAGGGGAGTGGGATTGATATCGGCCTCACCTAGGTCTTGCCTGTTACCATCAGTGAGATCAATACCCGCATCTGCATGAGGTCCTGGGGAAGCGCACAGTCTTTTAAAGTCTCGCAGGTAAACGAAAGCATTTTTCTTTGTCCTAGAATTATTTTATCAGCAGAAGTTCTGAACCTGTTTCTTTGTGGATGATTAACTAATGCTAATAAAGTATTGTTAACTAGTGCTATGATGAGAAGTCAGTGTTGCCTACAGTGCTTGTTCTAAAATGAAAGACACATCATCTCTGAGAAATGGCGCGCGTAACACATAGATAAAGAGGGCGGCTGTGAATTACAAGGCTCTAGTAACACCTTCAAAGGTTTCTAATCTTGACACCTTCCTGCTTATTGCCTCTATGGCTCTCCTCCCTTTTCCTCTTACATCTGCCCATGAAGAGGAAGAGGTGAGGTCTAAAGGTCTGAGGACAAGGGTGATTAGGAGCTCCTGAGTTTAATCCTGGCTTTACAATGATTCCCTCTCTAGCCTTCAGCCAGTAACTCCACTTCCTAGCCTTGGTTCCCCACTTTGTAAAATAGAGAGTATTTATTCCTCTTCATACAGTGTCATAATAATTACTTATAAAATGCTCTGGAAATAAAACAGATACATAATCATCATCACTGGTGCACAAGAGCATTGGGTGGCAGCTTGCAACGAAGGACAAGCTCTGCACCTCGCACTACCAGGGCTGACTGCTGCTTTGTGATCTTCCTTTAACAAAGTCTGTGTCATAGCTGTCTCGCTCCAGACAATGACCTGAGAACAAAATGCGAGTTCTCCTGCTCCACCTTTGCTCTGAGGGAGAAGCAATTTTACTTTACCCTTTTTCTCCGAAGCAGCTTATTGTCCCATGGCTATTCTGACAGGTGAGTGGGGAGAAAGGGACAAGAAGCCAGGGCTTCTCCCAGGTATCATGCCGTGATGCTGTAGCTTGATATTGGCCGGGTGATCTATCATCCTTTCCTGTTACATTATGGGAAAAGGCAAGCGAATGCAAAGCAGAAAGGAAAGGTAGGAACTTGATATTCAAAGAGCATTTTCAGCTAAGGTACTGTGTTGTCCAGGAGAGGATTTTAGCAAGCTCAAAAAAGACACAGCTGTCCCTAGTCAGACTCCCTTCTGTGTGAAGCTTTGCTAGAAATCTGGTCCTCTCTCCATTGGCGCAGCTTTCCTGGGCTCTATATTACCCTGAAGTGCGTCTCCCAAACAGCAGAGCTATTGGTTAGGTTGGTAGCTCAAGATCTCCCTTTCAATTGCTATTTGGTTTTTGTCTTCACTATTTTCCAAAACAGTATTAAGCTTCCACAACATCTTTCCCCTTGTTCAGATTGGACAAACCTTAATATTTAGTTAGTTCAAGTGAGCACCTAGAAGTCAAACCGCTTACCTTGAGCTGCTTTCCAAACCAGCTGGATCTATCAAGTCAGGCTGATTCTGCAAGAAATGTCTGGTGAGATTTCTGGAGCGGGGGGGCGGGAATCATGAAAAATTATTAGCAAATCTATAAATATCTAAATATTTTATTTCAGTAACCTTTGCATACTTAAAGGTTCTTCCTCCTACAGTTGAGTGAAACTTAGGAGATACTGCTGGAAGTCACAGGATGAAATTAGGAAAAGGAAAGTCAGGATACAGGCAGGCTGTAGCCTTGTTGGTTTAAGGACATGCTACAACCAAAAACCCAGCTACAAGATAGGCACACTCCTCAAAGCTGTAAAGCCATCAGCACCGACCAGCCTTGACACAGATTTTAACTGTTTTTCCCTTCTTTGAAGCTTGGCGTGTTTCCAAGCCAGTGGAAATAAAGACCCGAGAAGACTCTCGTGGCGCTTCAGAGCGCACGGCTCTGAGCAGCGCAAGGGGACTCTGTTCCAGGTCCACTTGCAAATGGACAGGAGCAATATCGTTTAACGAGCAGAATGGAAAAGACGACGTCCAACAATGAGACCCAGCCCCTTACCACTAGGCAAGAGCTCTTGGACTGTAAGGAAGGAGAAGACTGCAAAGAGAACGGACTTCTAGTCAGGAACCCTAAATCTGCCCTGCGGCTGGTGGAGGATGGCAATAAAGTCCACCCCAGCCAGGGGGATAAAGAGGAGGCAGGCCAGATCTCAAACGGGTACTCAGTAGTTCAGAGCCCAGTGCCCTGCAACGGAGTGGGAGATGGAGAAGACGTCCAGTGCACTGCTCCCGCAGCCACGACTACAACGACCACCACAACTTCCACCACGTGTGGGGCAGAAGCTCAACAGCAGCTGATGGAGCTGGATGAGAGAGAGACCTGGAGTAAAAAAATGGACTTTCTGCTTTCTGTCATTGGCTATGCGGTGGATCTGGGAAACGTCTGGCGATTCCCCTATATATGCTACCAAAACGGAGGAGGTCAGTGTTCATTCCGGAAGTCAGTCCTTAAAACCTGGCTTCTCTGGGTGTAGGTGGATTAGTTTGATGGCTCATGTTAAATTCATAAGACCATAAGCCACAAGCAGTTAGGTGGAAAGAGGTATTAAGGTAGATTAAGAGAGTAAAATGTGCCTAGTTTACAGAGGGGGATGCTCGGACAGGATAACCATAAATGCTAGGATAGAAAAAGAATGATGTGGCAGCACAGAAGGCAGGGAACTGGAGACCACAGGATGAATTAAGGAATGGGAAATGGATGCTGAGTAGCAGGCAAAGCTTCCTGACACGGAGATCAGATAGAAGTGGAATGATTTCCAAAGGGAAGCGGTAGAAGCCCTGTCGTTGGGTGTCACAGACCACGACTGCTGTGAAACCTCCTATCGGGGTGCATTTTGGCTATGGGTCCGTGCACCGATGGCCACAGGGGACAAAGAATGATTCTGTGTACAGTGCTGCTACCATTGCGCCAGAAGTACTACCAGAGTCCTTGTTTCCTTGCAGGTGCGTTCCTCATCCCGTACACAATCATGGCTATCTTTGGAGGCATTCCCCTCTTCTACATGGAGCTAGCCCTGGGACAGTACCACAGAAATGGGTGCATCTCAGTCTGGAGGAAAATCTGTCCAATTTTCAAAGGTAATGAGGGGAAGTGGAAGCTTACCAGGAACTCATAAGGTAACAGCAGAGATTTCCTTTTGAGGGTAAAAAAAATCTTGAAAATCAGGAAAAGCACAAAGGGTCGCTGCCAAGGGTTCAGGGCCAAAAGCCTGGCTTTGTAAGAAACGGTTGCAGAGACGCCCACATTCATTTTTTCAGGAGTTAGAACATGCTTTAAACAAACAAAAATCAATGCAAGTTCGTATCCACGTGCACGATACCCGTGGTTACTCCCAATCCAAAGGACGCAGCGCTGCGTTAGTATATGAAAGACAAAGACGGGACGTGAAAGTAACCAAACCCCCGCTACTGCCCGTAGTCTCTGCGAGCCAGTGCTTACATGTACATCCCTCTTTTGTACCTTACCAGGAATTGGCTTTGCCATCTGCATCATAGCCTTTTACATAGCCTCTTACTACAACACCATTATGGCTTGGGCCTTATACTACCTCATTTCCTCCTTCACGGCGGAGCTGCCCTGGACCACCTGCCAGAATGCCTGGAACACGGGCAACTGCACCAGCTACTTCGGTACCGAAAACGTCACCTGGACCCCGCACTCCATCTCTCCTGCAGAAGAATTTTATACGTAAGTGCATGTAAGTGGAGACAGCAGTGCCGGGAAGAATGGCAGATAATGCAGGAGCTTCCTTGGAGGATGAGAGGATATTTGTTGATCACATGATTTTCATTTAAAAACTGTTCAGGCATTACCATGCATCCAGTTATCTGTCTGTGTAGGGTTGGGGGTATCTCTTGTCTGTCCTGTGTTACAATATCAATGATCTCAGTGCTTGTTCAAAAAACAAAAAGTACTTTCTTTCCTTTTTTCAGCCGCCAAGTGCTACAGGTACATAGGTCCAAAGGGCTGGATGACCTGGGGGGCATTAGCTGGCAACTGACCCTCTGTTTATTGTTGATCTTCACCATTGTGTACTTCAGCATCTGGAAAGGGGTCAAAACATCTGGCAAGGTGAATGCAACAGCAAGAGAAAGTTGCTTGATGTAGCATGATGCAGCTTATTAACGTTAGAGAAAGCAAGCTTGGTTTTGGGGGGGCTTTTTCAAGACTGTGTTTTTATGTAGATGTGGCACCTTTCACATGACAAGTGCCACTGTAATGCAAAGAGTACACAACAGCACCGTTAGATTACTGTTCTGCGGACAAGAGCTGTCCTACCCGAGGGGTGCATGTGCATGTGCATGTGTCTGTGTGTGTGCACAGGGTAACATCATGTCATTGCCGTGCCTGGCAAGTCTCATTATGCCTTTTTCTACAAATGAAACTAGCTGCCTGCCATCCGGGCAAGTCAGGTAAAGAACCTAGGGCCGCTCAATGCCCACCCATTTACACATAAGTCGCAGTAATATTTCTGTTTAATCCAGCACCTCAGTTCACACTACACAAACTGGCATCACTCCCATCTCCCTGGTTGGGAAACTGCACTGCAGAAAGGTTAATACAAACATTTTCAAAAGTCTCAACTAATTTTGGGGGCCTTATTTTTTTTGTGCGCGCCTACCTGAGACATTTGGATCTTAATTTCACTTGTGCTGAGCATCTGTAGTTTCCGTTATCTTTTTTTGGTGTCATGAATTCTCAGCCTCTCAGAAAATCGCAGCCTAGGTATCTCAGGATCAGTGGATGCTTGTGCAAACTGTGCAACTTAAAGGTCCCACATTGGTATTGATCATCTGCATGCAATGAAGCGTTCTGTTCAAAACAATATTGCAGTTTCCATTGCATCATTACCCGTAAAAACCACTGTCTTCACATTTTCTCCGTCAGGTGGTGTGGGTGACTGCCACGTTCCCTTACGTCATACTCTTTATCCTATTGATACGAGGTGCCACTTTGCCAGGAGCCTGGAGGGGCGTCATCTTCTATCTGAAACCTGACTGGCAGAAACTCCTAGCTACAGAGGTAAGGGAATTTGTATAAAGGGAGAGACAGAGAAACCTGAAAGCTTGTCTGATTTCGACCCGTGTTGAAAACTTTCCTTTTCAAAACAAGGCTACTGTCAGCTTAAATAGGTAACAACTTGCTATGGATTCAAAAGCCTAATTTCAGCCTCTTATTTTTAAAAATGTTGGGCTTTTTTTTAAAGGTTTAATAGTTATGCAGGATAGAGATACTACTTCTGTCCCTATTCTGCTAGCTACCCTTTCAGGGGCTCCATGGTCAGCCCCGACTTGAACCCATGGATCAGCTGCAGCTCTGGCACCTGCCGAGCAATCAGTAGCTGGTAGGTGACTTTACCGTGTCGGTAGCTGACTTTACCATGTTTAATGGAGTCTGCTGTCAGGTGTTGAGGATTCGCTGCCTGCCTTTCAACGTACTAAGCCTGAGAGCCAGGAGAGGTGGGCATGTATGAAGGTGAGGAGAGGGGGGAACATAGCAGGAGCTCTGCAAATATCAATAAGGTGAAAAGCAAAAGCACGAGTGGGGTGAAGGCAAAAACAGCAGTGGCAAAAACATCCTGCCGGCCCAGTGTCTGGTTTGGTTTCGAATCGTATGCAAGAGATGCCCAGGCCAGTCTCCAGACTGTGTTTGCTTCACGACATATGAGGGCCTCTAATAGGGAGGGAGATGGAAAAAACCAAAGCAATAAATTCAACAAATATGAAGATTAAAAACTGTAATGTTTGTGAGTCTGCAGCTGCCCAACTGATAGGGAGGGTTTTCAATGAAGAGGAAATGAAGAGACACCATTCTCTGATAAAGCAGCTTCTCCAATAAGGGCCCACGGCTTCCTAAAAGCAATAAAGGACATTGATATTGTATTGAATGGATCTGAAGTGAGGACAGCAGATTACAATCGGTGTGCTGGCTCCTGAGGAGATACAGGATGCCTCCACGGGAGAATAAAATATTGGAAATGGGCTCCAGTGAACTCCACGTTTCAATCAAGTGAGGATAAAGGAATCAGGACTTCTCCCTTTGGGAGGGAATAGAGATCACTCATTTCGGGACACTGCTCGCTGAGGCTCTGGTCCTTGTACAACAACGTTTTTGTAATCAGATCGTCACACTCCTTCCTACCTGGTGTGGCTGCCACGTGGTTGAACTGCGTCCAGCCCACCAGAGTTGTGTCCACACCACCAAATGTGGCTTTATCAGTCTCCCAGGAAAAACATCTGGCAGTAAGTGCACCGTCCCTTAGCCCGGAGGACACCTACGCAGACCTGCACTTGAGGAATACGCTCTGGGATGCCGCCCTGCACAGACGGCTTGGCGGAAGAGAGACACGCCAAACCCGCTGCAAAATCATGCCCGGGTATCGCATCTACACTGCAAAAACTATGCTGAACAGTTTACAGCAAGCATCACCTTGGAGGTTTTCAAGGGTGAAACACCAATAGTTTTCACTAACGAAGTATTTATAATGATGTATAAAGGAACGCTGCATCGGTTCGCCTAGGGATGCCCAGTGTAGGGGTAGTCCTAACTACGTCACAAAGGAAAATAAGACAATGTCCTTGTGAAGCTCCCCTGTGCTGGACATTTGCCTTTGTCACAAACCTGCAGAAGCGTGTGTCACATCTTTGCTCCATGTCATAAACTCTTGGGAATATGGCTGCAATCCCTGCAAGCCGCTGAAGTGCAGTTCTGAGCACCAGCGAGTGAGCGCGGGGTGACACTTCAGCAGTCACACGGAGCAGAGGGTGCCAGAAGCCCAAAGGGTTGTGTCTCGTCTCTGCGAGCTACAGATGCGTGGAGATAACAACATCTCAACTCGCATGCCATGGCTAGAACTAGATGTTGCATTTGTCCCAGGACAAGTTGTGCCTGTGTTTGTCCCAGAACAGAAAAGCCATGGGATTGCATGCACACACCACCTTTCTAATCGGGCCTTACTGAGCGGTGCAAGGCACCGCCACTTTTGTTGCTGAGGCAATCCCAGGACAACCGTTCAGATGCACTTCACCATGTCCCGGGACAAACCGTTAGCACGTCTGATCCCAGGAACCTTTTTAGGGTTTATCCCTGAACAATAGACAGAGATGTCTGAACGGCTTCACTTTGTCCCAGGAAAACCTTCTCTCTCCCAGGGCAAATGCAAGGTCTGTTTTCAGCCACTGTTTCTCTCATACCCTGGATTATTGCAGCTACAGCAACCTTGACCTGCCGGACGCATTTCCTCCATGTTTTCTTGACCCTCTGCTTCTAATGTTTTTCAGGTTTGGGTGGATGCTGCAGCTCAGATTTTCTTCTCTCTCGGTCCAGGCTTTGGGGTCCTCCTAGCTTTTGCCAGCTACAACAAGTTCCACAACAACTGCTACCAGTGAGTCCCACCTTATTCTAATTACCGTCACATAAAAAACCAACCAACAACTATATAAGTGCGGTGAACATCCTGGGTATAAATATACATTTTAAAAAGAGAACCATAATGTTGCAATTCTGACCAAGTTTCAAGGCCAATGTATTTTCCATATGTAGTGAATTATTATGATTTTTGTGTGTTGTGGTAGCAGCGTTAGGAGGCCCCTACTTCAGAAACCCTACATGCTGCTCACTGTGCAAACCCTCAACAGACGCCTGGTCCTTACCCGAAAGCGTTTCCAGCCCCAAGTCCCTCTTGACCTTTGCAGCACTGCACCAATAGGGGTGCTAATTACTATCAGCCCATTATCATGTGAAGACCTGTCACAAAGAGCTTGGACTGGGCCCGCCGCTGAAAGAGGATTGCACTCCAGCGAGACCAGATACGAACTTGGCGCCTGGAGAGGAAAGGATAGTTGTGGTTGTTTCCTTTGTTCTTACGGATGCTTATTATGTTTTATAAGATGAAACTAGCAAGTCATCCTCTGATTTGAATCCTATATTACTCACCTTCGCACAGTGCGCCTAATGCGCAGAGACATCCAAAAAGGAATTGAATGAAATGTTTGAAATTCTTCCTTAGACACATCAGACACATCAGTTCTATCCAAGGGAGAAACCATATCTTGTACTAACCCTGTGAGCTGGACAAAAGGAAGAGACGCTCGAGAAATAGGGACAGACTTTGTCCCATTTCAAGACCAGACTGCTCATACTTACGACTAAAGAATACAACTTTTCGATAGCGGCAGAGAGATGAGTACTGAACGGCACTGGGCAGAGTTGTCTGCAATCGTCTCACAACTAGAAACTGCCAGTACATAACCAGTACATACCAGTACAATGGTTATTTCACTAGGAATATGCAACTGCCTCTGGGGTACCAGGTGTACAACCAGCAGTGAAGGAAAACATTTAGCCAAAGGCACCAAGGCAAAGCCTCATTCTTCCAAAAAGTGCCACAGGATTGTAATAGGGACACAAACCAGACATGTCCTTTGTTTCAGAGGTCTTTTCCCAAAGGATCCTCACATAGCAAACACAATGCATTTCTAATTATGCGCCCTGGAAAGTTGCAGGGCTGAAATGAGTGTCAGTATCAAAACCTGGGCTTCTAGGCAGACTGCAGTCTTTCAAACACGAACAAAGAATCACAGAAAGTGAGGGTGGCAGGGACCTTGGGAGGTCACATCCGGTCCAACCCCCTGCTCCAAGCAGGACCAGCCCCGACTACATCATCCCAGCCAGGTCCAAGGAAGGCGATCCCCCACCTCCCCGGGTGAACACCCAGCAGTCGGTCTTTCCCTCTGGACATAGCCTGTCCGTTCTGGCAGGCGCGGGGTCCTGAGACGCTGGGTTTTCTGTTGCAGGGACGCGCTGGTTACAAGCACGGTGAACTGCATGACTAGTTTTGTCTCCGGGTTTGTCATCTTCACCGTGCTTGGCTACATGGCCGAGATGAGGAACGAAGACGTGTCCGAGGTTGCCAAAGATACAGGTGGGTTAAATTATTCTGCTTCTCTCTCAAATTTTCTCCAAAGTTTAGATATAGCTTGTTCCTAAATGCATATAACGTGTTCCAGGCTGGGATGCATTTTACCTCCTAAGTGCTCATTAAAGATTACAAGTCCAGGAGGATCAGCCTTGGCTGGGGACAACCGTCCCTAACTATGCAAAATGCTTTGTACATGATGTTACTTTGTGTATTATATTCTCACGTAATAAAGATATGTTATATATAAATCTAATAAATAAAATAAGTATAATAAATCGTATCACGTGATGTCAAGGGCCTTAACAAAAAAACCAGGCAAAGACAGCAGTCTGTGGTGTGCCACACAGCTCTGAAATTGTTCCCTGAAGAGGAAAGGATGTAGAAGTCATATTAGATGTGACCTAGTGAGCCCTGCTGTGGCTTCAAATTGAAATCTTCCCCTGTGGACAAAGGCATTTCTATTAGAGAGGCAGCAGGGTGACCTGTGATCATCTCCTGTCCTCTCTTGCACCAGGTCCCAGCCTTCTCTTCATTACCTATGCAGAGGCCATCGCAAACATGCCTGCCTCGACTTTTTTTGCCATCATATTTTTCCTGATGTTAATCACTCTGGGACTAGACAGCACGGTGAGTACACAGCACTCTGACCAGGTAGATGAGTGGGGTCAGGCATGCGGAAATACTCCAGAGTATGCCGAACGTCCAGCATCAGATGCACTTAAGTGCCAATGGGTCACTGTCCTGATTTCAGCTTAATTAGTTGCACCGTGGAAATTGTTCTCTTCCTACATCTCTTTGTTATGCTCTTCAGTTTGCAGGGCTGGAAGGGGTGATCACTGCAGTGCTGGATGAATTCCCACACGTCTGGGGCAAGCGCAGGGAATGGTTTGTGCTTGGTCTGATCATCACTTGCTTCTTGGGGTCACTATCGACCCTAACGTATGTAAGTACCTCACCGGTTTGCTCTCAACATTGTTCGCTGGTTCGGAGCTCTAGGTGACATGTTGGGTGGGCCAGTGTTTCTCCAAAAGCACCTCCTGGACACACAAAATGTGCACAAAAATGAGCAATCCAGGCTAGGGAGACTGGTTTCCTTGTGGGTTAGAGACCATCAGTCAAACGTATGCCAGTAGTTTCACTCATCAAGGAATCTGACAGAGTACTGAACCCAGTAAAGCTCCACCACATCATGAACCACGCAAGTATTGTTCAAACCTCGACCCCACTAAGTGGGTTCATCCTTCAAACCTTCACAAATATAAGCACTTGCCTCACCTCCCTCCAAATCCCAGGTTTCTAGGCTTAAATACTGTCACATTCGTTATCAAAGCATTTCAAATGTTTCAAGGCAACCAAAGAATAAGCAAAACAATTTCCTCTAGGAACTGGAATTTGGTGACCGGGGGACCAGAAACGCTGACTACTTGCTAATAACTCGTAGCTGAATTGCCAGACCTTGCATCTCCTTCCTATCAAACAAGCTCTATATTGCCCTTAGTTATGCCTGTGCAGCCCTGTGGCCAGCAGTGGGGTTTCATTGCTGTAACTGGTGCAAAAACTGGATTAAGAGTGTAGCATTGGTAAAACCACCAGCAGACTCTCCCTACGCCTGAAAAAGGGCGGTTGTGCCCGAAAGCTTGTAAAGAACAATTTTTCCAACTATTTAGTTGGTCTAATAAAAGAGATCACATTTACCCAAAGTACCGCGTCTGCCTAAAACCATTACCTGGCTTTTTGGTCCCACTGTTCAAATTCCCCTGCTCTCGTTGTGTTCAAAGCGTTCACCGTAACAAGGAGGGAGAGTTCCTCTCCAAGACACAACCTGTGCTCTTTAGCTGAGTCCTGTTCCCAGATGGAAAGAACAGAGATTAATACAGATTTTGTTCCCTGCCCTGTAACCAAGGCTCAGGGAAAGACAAGGAAGTTGTCATTGCATGGAAAGGGATAGATCCCAGCTAGAAATGCTGTAGCTCTTATTTCAATTTTTGTGCAGGACGGCTTCATTTGCAAAGCACGATTAGAGGAAAGTACACTGAGGATAGATAGTAGAGAGGTCACAAGCACTGTCAAGGATGACTCAGATCGGAGCAACGTGAAGTGATGAGTTTAGAGTGAATTCAGATCTAGGAATACTCTGCTCCAGAGGAGGACTACATCTAACTAGCGGCGTTAGAGCTGTCATTCTGGGGATTTTGCGTAATCGGTGCCATCATCTCCTTCCTAGGGAGGTGCATATGTGGTGAAGCTGTTTGAAGAATATGCCACAGGGCCAGCTGTCCTAACAGTGGTCTTCTTGGAATCGATTGCTGTGGCCTGGTTCTATGGTAAGGATGTTCCCCTCTTGACAACCTAGGCTGACCAGAAACCCCGGCTGGTATTTCCTCCATCTGTGTTCAGGCTTACTGATGTCTCGCAGAAAAAGCAATGCACGTATTACTGAACCTGAAAGCGATATTTCTGATTCCTTTGTCATGGAAGTACAATGCAATCCTGAAATCCAAATACACTTGGAGGCATTAAGTAATTTAGACTAGCTGAGGACTCTGTGCACTTGACCCTGTCTCATATTGGGTGCTAAATCTATTTCCTATTTATATCTATGTTTGAATAACGTGCCGCTGTCCACCGCTCATTTATTTTCATAGGCGTCACCCGGTTTTGCAGTGATGTGAAGGAAATGCTGGGCTTCACCCCAGGCTGGTATTGGCGCATTTGTTGGGTAGCAATCAGCCCCATCTTCCTTTTGGTGAGTTCATGTTCCCAACTCTCCTCCTCAGTCCAATAAAATCAATATAATAATGCAGTACCTTAGCATCCACACACACCATTTTCATTTACATTATGCTCCTTGCATTGCTTAAAGACAGCTTTTGTAAACTGACAACATGCAGTTAATGAGACAAATCTAATAAATGCTGCTAGGATTGGGTAGCAGATCAATGCTCGCGTTTCGTGCATGATTTAGATAAACATTAATGATACTGGAAAATTTTAATAACCTATGCTGGAGCCCTCCACTGCTTTCACATTTATCTCGGTGAGATGAAATAGCAAAAGATAATGATAGTAAGTACAGAAAAAAAGAAAACCAGATAGCAAGCTAATGTCTTATTTGAACACTAGCTGACTTACAACTGCAGAATCCACCTAGCCAAAATCCACATCAGCAGATTGCATCCTTCATAAACTTCTAATCAGAAATTGGAGCTACCGTCCCAACAGCTGACTTGGCAAAGTTGTCAGAAACATTTTTAAACAGAGTTTTTTAAGCCCTGTTCCAAAACCAGTTCACGCTGTCTTTTGTTGTAGCTTCCCTTGGGTGCAGAGCGTACAGTGGAGGTTTATGAAACAACGCATCTAGATTTTAAGGCCCTCCCAGTGAACTCAAAACACTGCTGGGGTGATTAATGTGTGTTTAACAGATTTTCATTTTATTACTTGTAGACAGAAAAAAAAAAAGCTATAAATAGATGTGTAACCACACACATAAATTATACACTTCTGTTCTCTTTATGGTCCTGAAACAATAAAATTCAATTAAATGAAGAGCAATTTGGTTTCAGTGGTGTGGTTACTAGGCAAACCTGATATTTGCAGTCTCTATGGAAACTAAACTAAACTAAGAAAAGCCCAGAAGAAGGTTTGTCGTCTCTTTACGGAAAGTTTGCAAATCACCTAGTGACCTGAATCCCCTGATGAAACCCAGGGAAAACTGAGCTAGAGCTCCTTCCTGCAATAGTTACTAACACCAATACTGTGCTGTTCCGGCCAAATACTTAATTAACGTAGTTTGACTTCAGGCAGTACAGAGTGTGCTGCCTGTCTCATCTGGCTGGCTCAGATCTGCTTTTGTACGAGGCTGGAACAATGCTGTCCTGGGGCACGAGCACACAACCAGGTTACAAGGCAGAGGATTTCCAGTGCATCTAGCGGCTCCGAGATAACTATCCGGCTGATGCTCTACAATCCCCCTTCCTCCTCTACCTTGCAGGTGTGCCCATGCCCTTCATACTACTGCCGCTTTTAGCCCCAAGGAACTGAACGAAAGTAAGGGCCCCGTAGGTGATTTTTGATTTGGCAGAGAAATCGAGGATGAAGGCTGAATGTCATCAAAAGAAAATGCCCTTCCCCATTCCCTCCTGCCTGCTCACTTCCAATATATAACTACTGGCTATGAGATCCGCACCTTAAACATTTTTAATCACACTGGAGTTGAAGCAAAATGTTTTGATTCACTCTGTGTGTGTGTGTGTGTACATAAACTTTTAGATATATATATATATATATATATATATATATAAAAACATCAGTAGAAGAACATAACCAAAAACCGCATACAAATATTCAACAACAGATGAGGGCCGTAGGACACCTATACATCTGAGGGTTGATGTGACTTGCATGTATAAATAGGATCAGATGGCATATGGCATTGTATGTAGCATTGGGGAAACTGGTATGAGAACAGTGTGTCCAGGTCTGGTGTCTACATTTTAAAAAGGATGCTGAAAAACTGGAGAGGGCGCAGAAGAACCACAAAAATGATTCAAGAGCTTGAGAATATGCCTTGTAGCACAAGACTTGGAGAGCTCGTTGTGTTTAGCATATCAAAAAGATGGAGAGGGACTTGATTAACATATATAAGCAACTTCATGGCCAGAAAATATTATCTCCTAAAAGTTTATTTATTCTACAAGACGAAATCATAAAAAGAACAAGCGGCTGGAAGTTACACAAATAAATTCAAATCAGAAATACAGCAAACATTTTAACATTGAGGGCGATTTAACTAATGGTTAAACAAAGTGCTGGGTTCTCTCTCTCAGTGCATCCAAGGCGAGACTGGATGCCTTTCCGGAAGAAACACGTCAGTTAGACCACGGTGACAGAGTTGAACACAGGGTTCAAACGCCATTGTCTGCGATATGCAGGAGGTCAGACAGGACGGTTTAATGATTCCTTCCACCCTCAACAGCTATTGCAATATCCTGTCTCTAAATTTAGCTTTGGATGCAAGCATAACAGGTCACTATGGAATAAACTCTCAGGAATAAAATATTCTCCCTAAAATCTTCTCGGGTAGTGGCTGGCTTATCACCTGAAGTATGAGTGTTTATATCCCTTTGATTTAGTTTTCTTATGCTGGCTGGCATCACTGGGGGCTCCCATACCTTTGCAGAAGTGTGCTGAGAGAAAGAGAGCGTGTACACCGTCCGTCCATTAGAAACAGAGAGCGTGCGTTCCTTTTTCAACCTGGGCTACGTGCTCGCTCCGAATGATCCGGTTGGGCAGTGGGCTCCACAAGCTCTAACACTTTCTGGGATTTCTATTTCAGTTCATCATTTGCAGTTTTATATCCAGTCCTCCGGACCTCCGGCTTTTCCAGTACAGCTATCCCTACTGGACAACCGTAGTGGGTTACTGCATAGGAACCTCCTCTTTCATCTGCATTCCAGTCTACATGGTTTACCGGTTATCAACCACCGCGGGAACGTTTAAAGAGGTATCTGCTATGTTCTAGTTGTTTTAGTTCCTTTTGGGGGAGAGGGGATGGAAGTGTGCCCTCCCTAGTGCTACCAACGGGATTGGGAAAGGCTGTAAAAGATGGTTGCATCTCTTCCAGGTGGTGCATACAAAGGTAAGCACTACAAAAAGTATGCTTTCTTCCCAGCCCAATCATGCCAGTAATGCATGGACATGTTGGCTGGTATTGTAGAATCACAGAGACAGGACTGGAAGGGACCTCCATGGGTCATCTAGTCTAATTCCTGCCTGAGGCAGGATCATCCCTATCCAAACCATCCCATACAAATCCACTGTCTAACCTCATAGCAAAACTACAGCCAGCCCTGACACAACACAAGACATAATGCCCAAACCTGCCACAGGGGAACCACAGTGGCCAATGTCCTGCTTCTGTAAAAAGTTGTTAATATATGCTCGAGATCCCAGGAAGAGGGCCGTGCCCCCACTACAAAACCCCCTAGTCTATCCCAATCTGACCATGGGGTCAAATTCCTTCCTGACCCTAAATATGGCAATTGGTCATGTTTAAGATGGTCAGGTGCTGAGAAGATAGTGTCTGATAGTATAACCCTCAACGGTGAAGTGCTTTTAAGGTATGGATGAAAAGTGCTATAGAAAGGGAGTGTCAGTTTGAGTACAAAGTGTTGAGTTTTTCTGGATCTGGTGGCCAGAGATGCAGGTAGAGAGTACAAATAGTGATACTCTGCTGCGAGCCCACAAGCTTTTTCAGACTTTCAGAAATGGCAGATACTTCTTTTCTCTGCTAGCCAACACAGAAAGGGAAAAAGTTTATTATGGACAGAAGAAAAGAGCCAGCCAATGCAACTCAAAGAGCTTTAGTTGACTGTTTCTTGGTCAGAGGCAGAGAGCCAAATCCATAGAGGCACCACCACCCCGATCCGAAACAAACAGTCCTCCCATATTTCGATACGAGATCCACAGCCAGCTGGCATGTCTTTTTGGGAGCTCTCATGAGTTATACATGAAGATCCAGTAGGAGGAGAGACGCTCAGTAGAGGTCATGGGATTCAACGAAATGACCGAGTCTCAGAGCAAAGCACTGAGAAACTCTCTAGAGTAGCTGGATGCAATCACGCGCGTCAATTAGAAACAGAGAGTGTACACTTTTAGAGCGCTTTACCCCTGCCTAGTGCTGTGCAAACCTATGTTGAGCCTGGGCCACAACCATGAGGTAGGTAGATACTCTAAAGGAGGGTGAGGTTTTCCTTCACAGTCTCCGCTGCTTCGTTCTTTCGAATAACGGGAGATCTACTTGAAATTGAAAACTGCTCCACTTCTGACTAGTGTGTTTTCTTCTCAACAGCGTGTTTTAAAAAGCATTACTCCGGAGACAGCCACAGAGATCCCTTTTGGGGACATCCGCATGAACGCTGTTTAAGCTAACCTACCTTTTCTGGGGGAAAAAAACGACATAAATGTTTCTTTCCCAAGGCTCCCTCCTCCAAAGAATTGAGTTTCCAGCTAAGCCAAGGAACAGGAGGGAGTTTTCCGCAGAGGCTCAGAAACCGGCAATGCGCATCTGGAAGCATGGTGCCTCCAGCGTACGTATCCAAACATTTCCATGAAATCTGCTGTGCACTGCAAACCAGACTACAAGTTCACTGCTGAACTAATTCATTTAGGAAACATGAGGATGTTGTGTGCATGCGTGTGAGAGAGAATGCAGTCACTCGGTGGATGAGCACCGGGGCCGTCTGGAAGCGTGTGCGATTCCCTCAATCGTCCCCAAAACGTAGGATGAATATCATCAGTTAGGATTAGATTTAGAATCTCAAGTCTGTGGCTGTACTCCTGTATCTTCCTCAATGTGACCATTTGTACTGGACCATGTTGTATTTGCGTCTAAGGATCTCATTGCTTCAACAAAAGTTGAAAAACACAGGAAAATAGTTCTGATAGCCATATACTACCCAAGTTATTCAGAGCTTTGTAGCTTAAAAAAATGAATAGGACTCTCAGACCCCAGGGTATTTTGTTGTGGAACAAGCAGAGGATGATGTAGGTAGCAAGCCCAAAGAGCACTGGTTGCCGCTCTGTACACAGTAGCGCACCCAGATTGGAGCATTATCCTCCCCTGTTCCTTATACCACTTCTGCCTCTGTCAAAGACAGGATCCTGGGCTAGCTGGACCACTGGTCTGACCCACTGCTGCTGTTCTTACGTTCTGTCATGTACTTTGGACCACACCAGTTCCCTTTCGTTGGTTCTTGCAAAAGTCACATGCACCAGAATGATTTTTAAAGCTCTGGGTTTCACAAAATGCTCAGCCTCTTCCCATTTCCCTCTGCTACACAAAACAGTCAGTCCACCCACTTCTTGGTCGTAGGTCACTCGACAAGCAGTGATGATGTTAGCAAATGCTAGGCTCCGTTGCCATCTCTCCATCACTTTTAGCTACGTACTCACAGTGACATTTCACAGACAGACTACTTCCTTTAGAAACGGGAGCCCGGTGTGAATTGCTTTAAGGTCAGATGCCAGAAGCTGGACCACTGGCTTGTTTATGGGACTTGTACTCCACAGCTATAATCTGCTGGAGCTTGTGGTTTTTTCCTATTGTTTTCTTGTTGAAAAACTAAAAGTTGGGGTAGCTCTTTAGACTTGATGGCTTACAAAGCTTTACCAAAAAATATAGCAGTCTGTACTAAAATCAACTCTTCTAGCCTTTACCCTGAAGATGAAGGGGAGGGGATGGGGGATATTTTACCCTGAACAAGTGCTTGAGTGAAATTCTGCAAGGGTGAATCCTAATGGTAACTGCTGGTATATACTTAGAGCATTTAACTGCAATTTAAATTCCATGTAACTTTAAATTATATACACACACACACTTGCACCTTCCAAACAAGGGAGCAGGTTAAATAGTGAGTAAACCTCTGACTAATTGCTACTGCCAAGTCAACTGCAGGACCACAGAATGACTACGCAGTTAGATGGAAGTTGCTTAGTTAAACCTATGTAGTTACTATGTAAATAAAGAAGATTTATGTCATATTTTTACCCCTACCACTTATAGCCTTACAAAGTTTTGTTATAAAACCCTAAACAAATGAAGTTAAAATAGGGCATAACACTTCCTGATACCTCTGCCTATGTGATGGAGTGCTAAAAATGAGGTCACATATGGAGTTATGGAGGCAGACGCTCAGAAACCAGCAAAAAGGGGGGAACAGGCTTACAGCAACAGAAAGAACCTGCCTTGTGCACAAAGGAGTGTACTCGTGGGTTTGTCATCTGAATACCAGCCATCTTACAAGGGTTTTCTCCCTCTGTATGTAGATACCTACTCCAAAGCATGCCTATTACAGTAACCCTGTAGATGTGAGATCACTTATCGGTAGGTGTTTAACTTAACCCACTTCCAAGGAAATAATTTAGAGCAGCGAAAGATTAATTTGTTCTAAACTGCTGACAAAGAGTACTAGGGCCACACAAGACCTGTCTAATGGGAATAATGTTTCAACAGCACCATGAGAGACAAAATAAATCTGTTTCTCACTGGATAATGACCTGCAACTTAACACTCACTACATGTAAAAGTGACTTTTAAAATGGATTTTACATTGAGCAGATGTAGGGTATGCTGGAGTTGAACACAAGGTGACTAATCCCCCCCCGCATAGGACGTGCTTTTTTAATATTTAAAACCATCTAATATTTCATATCACCAGTAAAGCAGAACCACCAGAAAATAAGAAGCCACTTGATTTTAAACGTTTCTGCCATGAGCTTGTTATTGAAGAAATACATATGAAGCTGCAGCATAGACCGAGCAGGATAATCACATACTTCCTACATCACTTTTGGGAAATAAAGAATCACTAAATCAGATTAGGCAATCCCAGCTGGTCTGTGTCCAACCCATGCCAGAAGTGTCACTTATTATTTTTAAACAGATACCAAATATAAAGTGAATTTCGGCCTGCACCAAAGCAAACAGGATCAGCTAGCTTTGCTAGGCTCATTCAAAAAAAAAAAAAATGTGCTGCTTAAAAACTGAACTCACAGCTCTGCTTTCTATTAGCTTTTACTAAGTCCTGCTACAAAACACAGCACAAGGAGACACTCAGCTGCCATCCAGCAGGAAGCAGAAGGTGGTTAGGTTCAGGAAGGGCACTATCTGCAGTGAAGCCAAAAAGGTCCTTTCCCAAAGTGGAACTTGGGACGTGAATTCTGCCAAGTACCTCTGTAGAAATCGCTGCTTTTTCCTGGGCTTTGGAAGAGTATGGGAACTGTGTGGCAATGCCATATCACAGCCTTATTACTGTAACTGTAACTGGGGGGCAAAAAAACCCCAAATCCCGATTGGTCCTATTCAGACAGTAATATACAGTGGCTTCCCGGGCGATTTCAGCACAGAAAATAAAACAGCTGCCCAGCCGGAATACCCTGAGCTTACACAGCAGCCCTACCACTGATGCACTGTGCATCAGGTGGGTAAGTCTTAACCAACTTCCCTGGGCACTGAAGGAAACCCCGAAACAAGAAACCACTACCTTGACAGTCAGATGATGCCAAACAGGCCTCAGATTCTGCAGAGAAATTAAGCCCGGGCTTAATTTCAAAGCAACTGAACATTGCCATTCAAAAGTGTTAGCTGTCAGAGCAGAAAACCTGGGAAATCTGAAAGCTGCAAGTTTTGGCAAAGGAAGGGCTGCAATTAAGAAGCTGTAAATTAACCTGTTGGCTGGACCACCGGTCAAATTAGCTGCGAGGAGCTCTCTCTGAATTCCCCAACTACTGATTAAGAAGTTATTGTACTTGTGCATAAGCACTAAGGGAAACAAAGATGCTAATGTGGGTGTATGTTTTATTTGTCCTGATCTCCTTTGAGGAACGACCGTAATGTGCACATTCTGCAGATCTAGAATCTCAGAAGGAAATTCAGACTTCTGAAAGAAAAGGTTTGGCTCAGTCTCTAAAGCCTTTAAAGTACTCAAGAATTTTAGCTGGGATATCCATTTTACTTAACACAGCAAGGAAATTCAGAAGCAGCACCGCTGTTTTCTCAGTGCTTAGTATGAAGTATGACTCTTGGTATTAAAACACTGAGATGCCGTGCAATCGGTCTGAGTAACTCAGTCATCCAACCTGACCAAGACGTGTCACCCTAAATAACTAGAAGCCCACCATGTGTGTGGTCCTTCCCAAGCCCAGATGGAAATATAGGTCTTGTCCTAAAGAGCACTAATTCTTAGAGAGAGAAAGGCGAGATCCCCTCCCAAATGACTTCCTTTCCTTGCCTCAGAAGGATGAAACGTCCTAGGTTTTAAGGGAACTGGTCCAACAACAACACTTCTGAGAGGAAGAAACAATCAAAAACCTTTTCTTCTCATCTCTATCTTTTCCAAGTCGTGTGACCCCAGGAGGGATGCATGTTCTCACTTGCAAGCAGAGCATTAGACCTGTGCAGAAAGCTGAGGACTGAAACTGAAATGGCACAAAATAAATGTTCTTAAGCAGAAGGGATATAGAGGAGATGCTCATCATATTTTACCCACTGAAAACTTTGCTTAAGGAGATTTTATTTGCTGGTTTGAATGTCACAGTTCAGATTTTAGTGGAGGGATTCTGTAAGTGTAAATGCAGAACATTTTTAACGACATCCTCTTCACGAGGAATAATCCATACCGAGGCCTTTCTGGTGTATTTTGGGAACAGAGTCAGGATGCCTTCTAAAAAACAAACTTTAAAGTGCAGAATTTTCTTTTTCAATATAATGCAAAGATGTAACCCATGCATACATATACACACAGAGCCCCCACGTGCCCTTTTTCAAGAGCTGAACAGGCATACCGCTTTAATTCCCATGAATTTTTAATTGCACATTGGCTCAAGGTTTTCTTAGGTCTTCATTCTGATCACAAGTTAGTTTCCCCAGCATCTCTGGTTAGCTCAGAAGCTGAAGCCACGTTGTGCCATTTCATTTATTTCCATGCTTTCCACTACCTTTTTTATTCCTTTTACACACTACTCCAAAATCATTAACGATTTCAGTAATTATCAGTTAACTCAATAAGTAATGTTATACATGCATTAGACGTGGAATATCTCGTTCACCAAAATCTTAGTTCTACGGTTGCGCCAAAGGGGCTACACACCGGATCTGAAAGCTTTTCCGACCACACAGTTCTTTTCTTCCTCGGTGATTTACCAGTTCCTTGCACAGAACACCAGAAAATCCCATTCCCCGATATGAAAAGTGATACGGAAACTTCCAAAGCCAGTTTTACCTTCCTTTGTGAACTGGGAGTACGTTTGCCTTTTAAGCTTTAGGAGGAGCATTAAACTGGAGTTTTATTTGTACAGAACTAAATAGTCCCGCCAACTTGTATATGATGTACCTGTATTAATTTATGCAGCTGTTTAGTTACGAGTGTTACAAGCTGGATTGTAAGTCATCAGTATGTGCCTTGTATTGTAAACTGTTACTGTAATAAATTTAATATCATAATAAATCTGCAGGCGTTTGTCTCATCTCTACTCTACACTTGACTTTAAAAAATGACATATTTCCAGCAACTCTAAGACCCAGTTTCGGCAGAGCAGCCAACCCAGAGAGCAGAGGAGTCAACCCAGTTTACTACACTGACAAGACTGCTCCAACAAAGAGCAGAGTAGCCCTTGCACCGTGTATCCCTTGGCCCACTCCTTAGAACATCAGTTTGGGTCCACAGTAACGGATGAACCAATATTCATGACATTTGTTTAAACAGAATAGCAAAAGCAAACTCCTCCACATCTGGAGTCGATGCAAAATTGCTCAATAAACTCGCATATCAAACCAACTCCATTTAAGGTCTTTGTGAGCTGATACGACTCCGTATTTAAATGTTTAAAACTGCTGTTTTATCTGCGTACACACAAGCTTGGTGAGTAAACCATGAAGGAAGCAGGTAGATCGATGGGGCTACAGTTAAGAATACACATTTGTTTAAAATTTCTGTTCAAGAAATCTGCCTGGAAATACTGGCTGCGTCGACACGTGCACATTTACCGTGTGGTAACCTAAATTGCTGCGCAGTATGGGTGCATATCTACACACGCGCGCCTATATTGTGCAGTAACTATGGCGACTTATGCCGACTTGGCAAATTGGCAAAGTTACACCCACCTGATTAGCCACTGCACAGTAACGCACGTGTAGATGCCTTACTGCGCAGTAACACTGTGTGGACGGACTTGGGACTAACTTTAGTCCCAAGGTCAGACCACACACTGCATTAATGCACTTTAGTGCCTGCACATGTAGGCGCTGGCCTATTTCCACTTACTGTGCAGTGAATTTAATGCAACATAAATGCACATGTAGACAGGCCCACTAAGTATCAGTCTTTTTAGACAACTCGGCTGAAGGTTTTTGTCATGATTTAAACCTAGTATAAGCAGGTGCAATTTCTCTGGAGCTGAACCCAAGTCGCAGAGAAAGCCGACTTAACATTATCAACCCCTCTAAGCATGAAGCTCCACTGTCCTCTGCACTCAGATGCTGGAGTGAGACCAAGAGGAGGGTCCAGGCTGCCGTCCTCATTCTACTACTGAATTTTTACAGGCAGAAAAGATGTTTTATTATTTCTTCCCAAGGAGAGAAATTGGAAGATCACATTCTGTATCTTATAATCACCCTTTGTAGTTGAGATAACCAAAGTCTTTGTAAGCAATATATTCTCAGGATTACCTCCCTCCCTAGAAAGTATTTATTTCATTGTAAACAGACCCATAAAAGGACCAACCCATATACTCGCTGCTTTTTTCTTTGCCTGCTACAGCTGGCATTTCCTCTAGCCACTGAGCAGATGTACAGAAACAAGTCTGCTTTCTCCCCAGCTCTATGGCTAAAACAAAGCTGGAGCTATCCAAAAGCAAACTGCTTGGTAAAATGCCACCAAATATATTTCATCTGGTTTGGGAAACAGCTGTAGGGAGCTGAACTGGGTAAGGGCTGGAAAGTTGGAAGGGAGGGGCACTCTCTGTTAGGACATAAAAGAGAAAGTGTGGTGGGCAAGATTAAGTTTAGGATCAGATATCAGGAACTTCCTCTGTTTTGCTCTAGCCTGGGAACAGTCAATAAAGCAATTGAAAGCAGGGATACCAGACCAAGAGGTTGTAAACTTAAGTGTAAGCACGCTGATAAAGCAGCTTGTGATTTTTCCTGTAAACTGTACAAACAAGCTACCAACGCACAGAGAACAAATGAAAGCCAACCCTGCTCTGAGAACCGGGATTCATGAGATGTTGAAAGCGGTCCAGGTTTTGGCAGCGGACTCAGCTGCTCTTGTACTTCAGTCACCCAAACCACCCTGTGACCCTATCTGATGTCAAATCCTAGGCCTAAAACACTAGCCATCCTTTTCTCAGCTATATTAAGAAACAACCAGCAAACGAGCCAACTTATATCCGAGGAGGAGCTGGAGCGTCCGGGTTCTACATCATACCACCTACCGTTTGCTGAAAGTCTCCAATTGCTATATAAAAACTTCCTTCCCAGAACCTCAAAATGCTAAAAGCTACTTAGAACAAAGAAATGTTGCTTTACTTTCAAAAGGAAAGATGCTTGAAATGTATGGCATTTCCTAGAGATTAAAAGATGGTCCAAAATGCAGCAGAGAGCTGCCTAGCAGGCACTGAAAATACCTTATTCCAGTTCTTTGTTACTATAATAAACTGACAACTACTCCAATCAAAAGTGAGATAGATCCACAAGAACGAAGGCACTGTCTTTTGGTGACCTAATTTTCAATTGGACTCGGGTAAGGATTTTCACCTCTCAATATTCCCCTCATTAATCTCAGACTTGTCCAGCGTGCCTCAGTCACTGGAACTGGCCTGCGATGGACAGGAACGTGTACTGGGAGACGTGGACAAGTACGGGAAGGACCACAGCCTTCAAAACCCTTTCTAGTTTTTAGGAGCACTTAAAATTAATTTTGTAAATCACTTCAAACTTCTGTCCTTTGTGTTAAAGGTTCACTTGGCACCTGCCATCTTCAGCTTCTTAGTGCCTTAAGGACGTGACTAAAATCTAATGTCTTGACGAATGCAATGACCAAGCTCCGACAGGGAAACACAGAAGAGGAATACTACACACATTTTACTATTTCTTTGTAAAACCAGCCTCAAATTCCCTTGTTAATGGGAAGCAGATGCGAGAAAAAGAACAAAACAAGTCGAGGAGAAATGTCGAAAAACATTTTGCCACTTGAGAGGGAAATTCAGAAAAGACTTTTTTTTTTTCTTTAGAAATACCAAGCAGTAAAAAGCAGCATAATACTTTGGCTCACATGGTAGCTGTTAGTTATCCACGTGCTGGTAACACAGGCGAACGGATGTGCTCTATGGGGCTGTCCCAAACTGACCCAAGAAATCGCAGATGAATCGAATACCTGCACACTGGTGATCCTTCAGACACCTGAACATGACTACTACTTTTTATCCACGAGACACACGTAGACCAGGCAAGGCTCTCATACCGACCCCCTGAACGCCGTACGGGGAGGAGAGAGAGCAGATCAGTCTGTGGGTGCGTTCCGTACTCGGACTGCGTGAAAAAAGTGAAACTAAAGTGCAAGTTAATGTTAATTACATTGGGTTTTGTGATAAACTTGCAGAAGAACAAGTGGAAAAAACTCCCCAAAGCTTGAAAATGTATTATAAAAGTATGCTGGGTTTTTAGTTGTAGCTGTGTTGGTCGAAGGACGCAGGCAGGCCAGGTTCTTTGGGTAGATGAGTACTCAGCTGGTCTAATAAAAGATGTGACCTCTACTCAAAGAACCTTGTCTGTTTATAAAAAGTATTATTTTTTACCAGTACAAGTTACAGTTTTGGAGTGATTTCTACCAAAGTTTTATAAAACCTTGAAAAGAGAGATTTATCCTGGCATGTCCAGCATACTAATTCTAGCAGAATCTGTGGGTACAACTGGAAGACTTGAAGAAGACATATGCCTCGATTTCTCTCATGAGAAAGGTATGATGCAGCTTGTTTCCACTAAAACTTAGAGTAACACAGGCACGAAGAACAATCCAGGCACTAGATATAGTACAGAATGTACATTTTATTTAGTTATTTCCATACATCAAGCTCTAGAAACAAAACCAAACCCCACATTTTCAATAGGTCAATATGAAAAAACCCCATATATACGGGGTTCTGCTAAATTATAATTTTGGATTTTTTTTCTGCATTTTCCCAACGTTTAGTTTTGTGTTTCCCTCAATCTTTGTCAACTTCTCTGAACAGTGATGTCTTTTAATAAGCATGCTGTTGCTTCAGCAGAGTTGCTGCTGTTACAAGCGGTCACAGGGATTATATGATAGCAGGGACTGTGGTATTCTTACCTGTCTCGGTTTAGCCTCTATAGGAGTGGCCCGGTCTCAATGACACAGGGGGACAGGATGTTGAAAGCCAACATGAACAGAACCAGCAAAATTAAACATCTTCCCTCTACAACTGACCAAATGCAGGCACAAAATGAATTAACTACTTACATATTCCAAAAAAAAGTTGTTTTACTAAATTTGCATGGATGTTACAAAACCCCCAGGAAGCAGCCAGGGAAAACTTTACTTGGAGGCAGAGTCCCTGATGTAGCGATTTTCTCACCAGCGAGAGTCTACCATCTCTTTTTTACCCACTGAAATGGAGCTAATCCTCTTCTTTCTCTACGTAGGATTTTGTGCTAACTCGTGCCATTTGCCGAGCCAAATAACGGTCCCTTGCCAACGTCACTGTCTCCTCGCTGCTCCGCTTGGCGAATTTGTTCACACCGTCTGACGGCTTCTCCGTCTGCTCTTTCGCCTCGCTTAGCCCTCCCTCTTCAGCCCTGCGCTTTTCAGAGCTCGAGGCTCCTTCATCGTCCCTCTCCCGCTCTCTTTCAGGATCAGGCTGGCTGTCTCGTTCGAAGGCTCTAGGACTGCTCTCCTTCCTGTCCCTGTGTTTCTTTTCACTTTTATCATCTCGCTCTTTCTTCTCCTTTGCAGGTTCCTCCTTCTCTCTGCATTTCCCCCCTCTCTCCCTTTCTCTCTCACTGTATCCGTCTCTGCCATTTCTTAACCTCTCTTTTTCTCGCTCCCTTTCTGCATGCTTGTCTTCCCTCTCCTTCTCTCTTCTCCATTCTCGGTCATATCCTTCTCTCTCTTTTCTATCTCTCCCTCTACGTTTGTCCTCCTGCTCTTCCCTCTTTCTGTAGCTATCTTTACTGCTATGATCTCCATATCTGTGCTGGTCTTCCTTTTTCCTTTGGTGATCCTTTTCCTGGGCCCTGCCTCTTCTCTCGTAATTGGTTTCCCTGTACTGTTCATCGCTTTCCCTTCTACCTGTCCCACTCTCTTCTCTCCGAGGATGATTTGACTGGGCTTTTGCATGGTGACCTCCTTCATCACTGGATGATCTTGATGACGTGGAGTGCTTCCGGCTCCTGTGATGCTGGGGATCTTCCCCGCTGCTTGCAGAACTGTCTCGACTTTCCTTCTTTTTAGAATGAACTTTGGTGTTTTTATATTTTCTCTCATCATCACTGCTCTCACTTTCTAAATCAGTGTCCGCATCTGGATTATCCTTGTCCTTTGCCTTAGGAGTGGTTTTGAGTTGTAGTCCATCCTCTGGAATTCTGTTCCTTTGGCTGGCTTCATCAGAAGTACTGCTAGATTTTTCCTCCTTTATCCTAGATTTTTTTTGTGCATTTAAAAAACAAAAAACAAAGATATTACACAGCCTGCAGTCTCAAACACTTCTGGAGCCCATGATTTCTTTCTGAGACTTCAGAAGAAACGCAACAGGAAAGTCTAAGCAGGCAAATCTAGTCTGCTGTTCTGGTTCTAATATCCTTTGTACTGAAAGTCTGCATCGGGTTCTTTGGTGACATGCAAGGCAAATGAACTGATCTCAAGAATGAGTAAGGCTATAGCTCTGTAGACCCTTTGGGATACAACACTGATTTGTATTTTGGTAACACTAGCTATGTGGCAAACCATTTTCCAGGTGATTCATACCCATACCACATCATTCCTATATTGGGAAGAGGTGGGAATTTTTCCCCCCTCGTTTTGGTGTCTGAGCGTTACGAACTTTATTTTTAACAGGAGCCGTACACAGAACACCCCAGGCTGAACGTGTCCTTGTAAAAACAACTACTAGTTTAAATTTCAGTTCAATATTCCTGAATATTTCTGTGCTTCCTGCCAAGGCCCTCAGTCTTGCGGCTGTAGTGACGCTAAGATCTTGTTAACGTTTTTAGCTTGCAGCGTGCAATAAAAGAGGAAACATGGGACACTTTGCAGATATCAGACTCGGCAATGCCAAAAAAGGTTATAAGCGGTCAGTCTTCTTTTGACTGATAAGGAGGTGCATTTTGATTACAGAAGCCACATATCTGTTTTTACTAATCATTTTGCTGCACTGTCGGTATGTGGGAAATTTGCTGTAGAAATCAGGCGACCATCTGGCTAGGCTGAATGCTTGACCCATGGTTTAAAGTGCAAAATGACTTTAAAAATTACATTGCGGCATTCCCTATTTCTTCTCTCTCAATTACTTTCCCACGATAGTTGAGCAAGAAGGCAAGCCAAAGGTTTGATTTTTCTCTATGGAGTTTTTCAAACTTTGTCTAACAGTTGAAAATCTACTTGTGCCTTTTTTGTAACCTTACAGTGCCAGTGGTAAAATTAACAAAAATAATGGAAATCTTCAGATGAACTCAGCTGATAGTTTTGTTGCTGGCAACAGAATAGATTGCTGTTTGGTTTTTTTTTCCCCACAGATGTATTCATTCATTCGATAGGACTTTATCATTACGGTTAAGAAGCCACTATTCTGAAACCCTGCATTGAACATAACCACACTTGGAAAAAAGCATTTCCAACCTCAAAGAATTGTTCAAAAAATACAAAAGCCAGTGAGTCAATCATAAGTGGCGCTGCTTCACAGAGATAAAACAGAGGATAACTTGTACGGATCTATTTGTAAGGACGCAAAAGTAACACAAACAGTTCGTGTAAGCGACCTCACAGGAATTGTGTTGGCGATGTCCAAGACAGACTGCTTAAATTCTCTTTGCCAGTGAAAGTTAAGCCTAAAACAGCTATGCTTTTCCAAGCACGAGCTCTTTTATTAGCTGGTTCTTCAAACTGCAGGGTGACAAACAGGTGCAGTTCTAAGTATTTTTATCTCTTGTTATAAGTTGCCCTGGTTTTCTCTCCCCATTATTTCCAATGACATGGCACATCCTAGTATTAAAAGGCAAGCTAGACGTCCTGCCTCAGGCTGAGGATCTCCAACACGATCACCTACCTCACCGGAACCAAGAACTGACAAAAACGTTCATCCAGTTTCAGTCCCACAAATCCTCATGATTGAAGCTACTTATTCATAGTTTTAGAATATCAAACATCCACCTACTCCCTGACAACCATGTTTAAGGTCCTCACAAAGTAGTTTTAAGCTGAATAAAGTACTGGTTTGTTGCAATACAGCTCTACAATAAATTAAACCCCGTGATCACTATTAACCAGAGCAGAAGAAAGAGCTACGTTCCTTCAGTTGCAGCCGTAACACAGCTCCACTTAATGCTTTTGTTTTAAGCGGTACGTATAATAACCTTTGAATGTTTTCCCCTGGACTTTGTCCATCTGCTTTCTTTCCTTTTATCACAAGACTTACACAAACTAAGATTCTTTTCCATCTTTATGAGAAAATGTTGGCCAGGCACAATGATAAAGACCCACAAGTTTTTCAGTAAAGTTATGTGGGACATGATTTTCTAAGTGGTGACTAAAATGAACTGTGATGCGAAGTTGCATAATAGTATACATCTGAGCCCAAACAATATTGGACTCATTCTCCCTGAGGAAGCAAAATTCTTGGCTTAAGGCAGCTGGTGAAAAAACTCTGCAACATCAAAATAAGAACCAGCCTGTAATAATGCCACGCGACCACCAACGTGACATACCGTAACTATCCCTTTGGTAGCATTAAAAAAAAAGGTCCCTGCACTTTTGCTCCCTTCTCAATTCACACATTTTCACCCAATGATGATGATCTTTTCACATTTTCCAACCAGCCAACTCTACAAAGTATGCGACTTCTGCTACCAGCACTTTGGTATTCCTTCCCTCCCAAGATGCCAGTGACACCAGATTCTTGAATGCCATGAAACAGGTTTAGATTTAAAGAGCTTTTTAAAAACTCTGACCTACCTGGCTTCACGAAGGCTGCATTTGGGCATCTCTTCTTCCCCAACCTGCTGGTTTAAAAGATGTCTGTAGAATCCACTGAGATCCTTCTGCTTGGTTACATCCAGACATGCTAAGGAAAGAAAAACAAGAACGATACAATAGTCAGGAATCATGAGACCCTTTTCACATGTGGTAGGGCTGATTTCCAGAAAGAGAAGCTGCCAGAGTGATTTCCCTTCATGTGTATGCTGCTTTACCAATTTCCAGCAAAAACCAATTACTTTCACATCTGGGACAGCTTTCTGAAAATTGGGCAGGATTGCTACTAGCATTTTAGTATCCCTAAGACGCACTGACTCATTCTTTTCCTGTAACAACTCCCAAGTGAAACAAGTCACCCAACCATTACTGACACAAAAGGGCAGGAACCCTTCTATTCCTCAGCCTCCAAGTCCAATCCAGTCCCCTGTGTTGTCTTCCATAATACAGCATCTCACGCCCTGTTCGGCGACCAGGGCAACAACACTATAAATCACATCCAAAAGTACTTTTTTAAAGGCAAATGCCACGCTTTTCTCCTGAGGGGAACTCGTATGTGTTCTGTGTAACTCTCACCTTCCAGCGCTGCCTCTTTTTTCTCTCTTTCCTCTTCCTCGGCCCTCTCTTGCAGCTTTTTCTTATAGGCTGATGTTACAAAAGCCTCCTTGTCATCAAACTCTCCTCCTTCCATTTCACGCTCTTTCTGAATTTTTCTATCCATTCGTTTTTCTTCTTCCTTCTTTCTTATCTCAGCTGCTTTGAGGATACTGTGGATGTACCTTGGCTAAGGTGGAAAAAAAAAAAAAAACAATGAGAAGGAATCAGGTTGGCTGAGTCAGAACAGGTTAGAATTGCTAAGGACACTGAAAAGAAATCAGTTTGTGAGAGCAAAAGTAGCTAGTCTAGCTAATTCGTGAGGTTGTTGTGGCTGAGATAATGATCTCAATGAACACAGTTCATGTCTTGATCATGGAAACCTTCCTTCAACCATGAAACAGGCAGCAAAAATGTCAACTTAACTCTGGGGGGTGCAACTTTGATTTCTTTCAACACAACCCTTCCTCTGACAGGTTTCTGTTTAGCAGCAGTTCTCCCTCGCTTCCTTTTGGTAACTGGGAACAGAATGCCACACCTTTTACACCTCGCACAACCCGATAAATACTCCTAAACCCCACGACATGAGCAATGATAACACAACTTTCCAGTATCATTCACTAATACTCTGGAATAAACACGAATGATTTGAGCTGTGGAAAATGGTTCATATTTAACAGACAGGATATAATTTGGTTAGTTGCCTGGCAGGCCCTCTATAAGCCAACAAGCAAGAAGTAGATTATATATATATATATATATATATATATTCATTGCCAAAAGACATTATTTCCTCCCTCGGTTAGGTTCTATTTTCACTGTTGGGAAGAGTCCTGTTATAGTGCTCCCAGGATCTAACTGTGATCAGCACATCATAACAGGTCCTCTGTAAACGCACGAGACGACAGGGTCCTTGCCCCACAGAGCGTACTGGTAGGAAGCTAGTCATGAATCTGTTGCTCTCCAGATCAACTAAATGATGACACTGGACGAAGGTTCAGAAATGCTTGCTGAGCTAGCAAGTTAACAAACTTGTTATAACATCACAGCTTCTGAGCACAGAACATGTAGGCCCCCACTACAGCATGCACAACTGGTTCCTAGGATATCATGAACCTCAGTAAAATCTGTTAAGTAGTCATGGCTATTTTCCCAGCATGGAGAGATAAGACAGACAGCATACATTTTCAGGTATGGACCTTTTTGTCATCTTTTCCTGACAACACTTTGGCATCACTTTCTTTCTTCTGCTGCTGCATTTCTTCATAAATACTGTCATATTCGTAAACTGTAGAGTCTTCTGCCAAGGCCTTTTGAATCTCTAATTTAGTCTTAAAAAAAAAAGAAAGAAAAATAAACTAAGCAACTTTATGTTTTTAATACTTTTTATTTATATTTTTTGATTTAATCAGATCAGTTCATGATATAAATCTAATAGGAAACTGAACATAAGTTCAACATTGCTTGATCTATGAAGTCCTTGGTTTAGTACTGCTATTATAAATGATCACTTAGAAGAAGAATATTTATGAGATTAGGCAATACAGTGTGATGAGAAAATATAAAGCAGCAACAACTGAGCTATTATGGTGACTACTTCATGGAAAATTACTATTTTTATAAAATTAAACAAGTTACGCAGAATTTAAAAAAGAAACACAAATAAACTAAACCAAACCAGTTGTGCCATATATTTTTCTCAGTTTTCTCTAAAAGTATTCATATATTAATTTATATATCACACATTTCATTTACAGACTTGTCCACTGTACATTTTAACTCCTATGGAGCCATGGGGTTGGGATAAATGTACCTGCTTTCCTACAGTTGGTGGGGTTTTTTTTTTTTTTACTGAAAGCTCATGTTTTTTTCTAGCTAATTTATGTCTGAGTATAATGAAAAGGGTTGCTGTTAGGTAGGACTTCATTATATAAGAAACTGTTACTTTTTTTACTGTCTTTAGCTTCCTTAAAATATTACGCTGTCCTCCAAAAATCAAGCTGTTTAACAAATTAATTCAGCAAAGCATCACAGCAGTCTACAGCCCAGAATGAACTGCAACTTCTTGTGGTTTTACAGTGCGTGTATGAAGTAGTCTACAAGTTTTATTGTATGCTGTAAACTATAATCAGCTCTATGGAAACCCAGGTACACAGTTTGCATTAGACTGTTTTTCAGCTACTCTTTGGACACAGCCAAAAGAATCCCAAGAAGAGTCCTGGTCATAAAAGTGGAATCATTTATTACACTAACAAAAACATAGACATACATATTTTTAACTTTTATCTCCTTAGCTAGGAGATGCATAAATTAGAAGTAGCAAGTTCTATATATTTTTAAATAAAAATCTCATGTTGCAGATAAGGTAAAATTATCGCGTGTAAGTAAAGATTTTGAAACACTGGCTCTGAACATGAAGAAATACGATTATTTTTTCATAGCCTGCTTCATAATAACTTCCTTTTCTGCAGATACCCATTAGACAAGTTCACTGAAATGACATCACTAGATTGTTAATTGTTAAACTTAACTCAAATTTTACTTTTACTTAAAATACCTACTCTTAAAGTCTTATGCTTCTAAAAATAACTGGGGGAGCACAATCCCCAATGGCCTAGAAACCTAATAAAAACCTGCATTGTTGACTATCATCATTAACTGGGCAGCTTAATTACAGCTAATCCTAATTTCTGACACTGTATCTGTGTGGAAAACTAGATGTACGAGTGTTAAATGATGCTATTAATATTACAATCTTTATTTTACCCGGTTGAAACCATCGTATCTATATAACAGTTGCTGTACAAGGTGGAAGAAAAGTAGAACATGTGGGATTTCCACAAATGCTAAGTGCCTCTGTGTGAGAGCGCTATGGGAAAATCTGGGGCCAAAGTGCCTGAAGGACTTGCAAAGACCGCCGCACCAGAAGCAAGTGTGGATGCAGTCGGGGATGTACTACTGCCAAGAGAAGAGAAGAAAGAGGAATGGGCAAACTAGATACAGAGATAAGACAGAGGCAGGTTATCTCATCTGCGCTATAAAAGAATATACTTGCATGCTGGTTGCTTGCAAGGGGAAAACAGGATTTAGCCGAATGGTTACCAACCACAACAAATCCTTATTTTGTCATGTGCACAGCAACCTCCCAATCTCAACTTACTTGCTTCATCACTTGTTTTTTCAGTGCTTCTTTTTGAAGACTCTCACCCACAGAGGTCTGTGAGAAGGAAATATTGACAGATGTAAACATCAGATTATTTGTTTCCATGGTTTGTACTGCATGCTGTTTTTCTAATATTGGAATCAATAAACCGTAGCTTTAAAAAAAGGTATCATATTATTCATTATCAAACTTTTATAGCTTATAATGTAACCCATTACTCTTTTATTTTAAACTTTTCAAGAATTTTAATGAGAGAAAATAGCAATATTGGCTTGCCTTCTATTGAAGGAAATACTCTACCATCTGTTGAAAATGCCTGTTTTCTAACCAGCATGTTTTTAACTTAGTGATGCTTCTCTTTTATTGTCTTTTTATTGTCTCAAATCAATAGATAATACTTTTTGTTAAACGGATTCATTAGGAGACATGAATCATTGCCTGTTCATATAATTAGGTATTTCTCAGTAGTATTTTAAAACAGGAAAACGCTGAAAAAAAAGGTCTTCTGCATTTTGGCAGCTACCTGAATTTTCCAGTACCACATGAAACGTGCTCTACAAGGAGTTTTTAAAAAGAGAAAGAGCTTGTGTCGTCGGTCTTCAATAAAAAAGATAATGAAAAACTACCAGCAAGTAGTTTCCATGTGCAGACACCACAATGCACCAGAGAAAACCAAGCAAACATCATACCACATAATTTCAACCAGTTCTGCTGAAAGGCGAGACTTGGTACCTCTGCAAAACAACACTGCGCCATGTCCCTCATTTCCTATGCTGTTGAAATCAGAATGGATGTGTCAATACAGAAGAAGCGGAGCTTTGAACAGTGCCCAATGGTACATCAACAGGTCCCTTCACTATCTTACTGCAGCAACGAAAATATTGCAAACCCCCAAACTTCGCAACCTTTTGTGCAGCTCACCTCAGACGAACACATGGCTTGAATTTCAGGAAAGTAGCAACGAGTGTTTTCTACCCTACGGAAAAAAGAACTAATGGCACCAGTGCAATTTCACTTCTATTTTGAAGATTGTACATGGTTCTTTTTCTGTGCTGTAAATAATACTCATTGTTATTTCAACAAGTATATACTAGAACACAGATTTGAATCTCTCTCCTTATGTGTTTTACAATTTACTTGCTATAATTTAGCCTAGATTCAGGGAACTAATCCTAATGTTAAAAGAGCCTTAAACTATTCAAAATACTTCCTTAAAACATTCTCCCTCAATAATTAACTTCATACATTGTGTGTGACTGGCCCTAGACAGGTTAAAAAAGAAAACAAAACTGAAAAGGCAGCCCTGAAACACTGCGCATTTCAAAACTCCCTTTTTTGAACAGCTGAATAGCTCTGTATGGGGTGGATCTTGGCAGGCAAGAGTCAAAACTAAGGTCAGCTCCACACTTCAAATGGTAAAAGCTAAGTTATAAAGAAAAGCATGATGTGCATTGGAAGTGGGGGGGGACACGACTCCAGGATGCAAAGCTAAGAACTACTCAGTTCTCCTTGCGTTTATCGAGACAGCCTTTCTTATCTAGCAGGGAGGTGTAGCTAGCTCTGTTAGTTTGAAGTCAGGCAGACGGCAGGGTAAAGATGTATCTTTATAGGTGAGAGATGCATAAGCTTTCCTAAGTAAGAGCTTGCTTCATCCAGTGCTCACAAAAGCTGATTCACCTCTGACTCATTTAGTCTACAAGGTGCATCTTAACCCTGCCTTCTGCCTTATCTAAGCAGTGGCCACGTAAGGCAGGCATGGAAGCAGGTCACATTCTCTTCCCCATGTTTGTGGGGACTGAGAATGGCAAAGGCATCAGTAATACATTTATTGGCAAATTTGCAGGATCACTACAGCGGAGTCACTTGAGAGCTGCACTTTCCTCCTGACGGTGTAAACTGCTGAAAGCATATACCAAGTCTACCGTAATGCCAGACAGACACTGCATCCTTACGCTACAAGTTGCTGCGTTATTTAGGTAGGAATCCAGATTCATTATATGTGGATGTATAACATAATATGCACGCACATTTTCTACAATGGATGTTTTTGGTGCTGGCAAACGTGGAGGGATGGATTCAATGGCTCAGTTCCCCTCGTCCTTTCTAGTCCCATGCTCCTGTATTAGGATAATCCTGGCTTCACAAATCCAGTTCTGTTTGATTCTGACATCAGATACTCAACTGCTGCGTGAGCACTTCAGATTATTTTAAAATATTTTTCAATTAAACATGCATCCTAATTTCATACAGTTTTTTCCCAAAGGGTACATGACAAGCAGTGGGGCTGCCCCAGCTTAAAAGACTATGCCAGGCTAACTCTGCGGGTGAGTTATTTCCCAGCATTTCACAAAAGACCCAGATGCCACCCCCGTTCTGGGAGAAGGTTGTCCGTTGCTTGGCATGGTAAGGAACATCACTGATGGAGTCCGAACGGAGCCCTGTCCAACACAGCCCCTAGCTGAAGGATGACAGCTGTCACTAGACAGAAGTTGTAGGGAGAAGGATTTGACAGGGAGGCACCTCCTTGGGAAGAAAGGACAGAGAGAGGTGGTAAGAAGCAAGGGAAAAAAATCAGTAGCTGCATGTAGGCAGAGAGGCAGTTAGTCTGAAATGGGGCCCAGGGCAGAGCAGGGTGGCCCCTTAGAGACTAACTCATTCAAAGAGGCATACAAGTCTGCAAGGTGCCATGTATTTATGGAGTTAACCGTCTTTCATCAAAATATATGAAACTGCTTAGAATGTTTTTCTTCTTCTTTGACAAGCAGGACATATTGGTCAACAGACCAGGCAAACACAAAAGTAATATGCAGGCCTTATGACTGCACACCAGCCTCTGGAGAGGTCCACCTGCCGCTTGTTTGTACAGCGTGCCAGTCCGTTTAAGTAAAACAAGTTCAGGACAAACACCTCCTCTCCTGGTTTATGGGGGACAATTTCCTGTTGTGCTCCGAGCACTGATAGATGGGAACTTCCTGTTCTTTTGTATTGTTTTTACTTATCAACTGCCTGTTTATTAAAGACCCGACAAACTCACCAATCTGTTTTGTGCTTTCTGTTTGCCCACAATCAAACTATTCTTTGGAGGCACAACGCTTACAGTTTAATATTTTCTGAAGAGAGAAAAAGTAGTTTAACCCTGCAGTGAAACAGCATGCCGTTCTATCGTGCAAACCAAGGAAAATTCTTAAAACAGACACTACAGTGCGCTACCCCTGCAAAATCTACCCAAAGTTTTTCCGTTTTCTTCCCGTTCCACTTCCATTTCACCTCTCTTTCTTGATTCTCTTATACCTTGTGCTGCCACTTAGTTCTTGTCTCTCTCTCAATCTCCTTTCAAAATGCATTTCTTATTTAAAATATCCCTACGAGGGTAGAGAAAAACGTGAGACTCAATCTACTGACGAGTGGTTCACATTGCCTCGGTTATGCCTCACTGCAAATAAACACGTGAACCATGCATTTTTAAAGCACTACAAACACAGTACACAAAGCTCACAAAGCAATTCAAAATTCCCAAGTTGAACACCTAAGAAAAAAAGACACAGAGTAAAGCATGCATGCATTTGTGTCTACGTTTTGTAGAAACTTTAAGTTTCCTTGCATTTCTACATTCCAGACCCGCTGGTCCTACCTGCTGTCGGGAAGGGAGTGGTTCATGACGTGGATGGTCCAGCACCGCTGACTGAAGCCTGTGGCTGATGACTAACTCAACATTCTTGCAGCAGTGCTAGAATTTAAGACTACCTCAGAGAGAATGCTAAAATAATCAGAAGACTGGACAGTCACCTTGCTGGGGTCACTTGACCCCGGTTATCTTTCCTGCCTGGTGCAGGGGGCTGGACCTGATGATCTACAAGGTCCCTTCCAGCCTCACAACCAATGAATCTATGAATCAGCGACTTTAAGCTAGCGTCTCAATGTGCATAAGAAATGCCGCTGCATTGTAGGTCTCTCACTGGCTTCTCAAGAAGTACAGATGATCTCAGTAGAAACTTAGACGATCTGTAACAGGGTGTATTTTAATGGCCAATGCCGATGGAATAATTTCTATCGCTGGCAGAGCCTCTGTTTTTCAGGGATTCACGAGCGAGGGAAGAATGATTTGAGATTTTTGCCCAAATGCCAAGTACTGTAGTAATCTGTATACATGGCAATATATATTGCTTTATCCTTTTCTTTTAAGAGGTCTCTCAATAAGTAAATGCCTACTCCCTCTCTCTCTGACAGTGGTACACCATCCCCTCTAGAGGTTTCTCCTACAGCACATGCAACCTTATGCACACAGATTAATGTATCTTTCTTCAAATTTGTAGTTCATTTCCAAAGGGATGTGATATTAGCTTTATTTCAACGGCAGAGAAATTAGACCAGGACTGATTTTAATCTCCCACTACAACCAAACTGGTCTTAACTCAGTGTGCAGAAACTCCTTGGCCAACTGCCAAGAATGGAAAAATTAGGGCTATTATTTAGCCAGTGAATGAGGGAAGATGAGTTAAATAATCTGGTCATCAGAGCAAAACTTCCCATGTCAGGTTTGCAACTACTGCTCTGGTCTCTATGCTTAATTATATCATGCTGACCTAATACAGTATTCAGACCAGTGCCTACCTAGGGAGAGACGGCTCTCAACTTGACAAGGAAGAAAACATGAATAAAGATTCAAAGTGAGGAACATAATAAATAATTAATATACTAAGCAGCAGGAAACAGTCATGGTATAGATTTTTATCTGGAAATTGCAGAACTGAATTAAAGCCAAAAAGAGTTCAATGAGTTGATGCTGGAATGTGTGTGCACTCAGGAATGAGGAGGAGAGCTTCCCCTCTTCCTTTCAGTTCTTTTTCTTTTCAGTTGCTGTTATAGAAAAAAATAGGCTAAAACTGTGAAGTCCATACTGCCATTTGGAGTTGGTGAGGGTCCATACTCATCCTTATCTAAGCCTACCCCAGCCATGCAGTTGGCCCTATAAAAAAAGATACCATCCACAAAAATCCTTGTCATTCTTTTCCTACAGTGTACTTAACATGACGGAATGAACAAGCTTGCTTTCCTGCTCTAATTAGCTGTGTTAAATATTGCAATTAAAGAGAATTTTTGCTCTCTGAGAAACACAAATGCTTTGCTTAATAAACCAGAAGGATCACCTTCCACAAAAACTTGCAGCCACTAACCAGCTCAGCCACATCAAGCAGACTATAAAAATGATCATCTTTCAAATCTATTCTCACCGATGCAGCAAGGGTACAGGCAAAATCGTAATGAAATATGCATAGTAGCATTAAAAAGGGAACAAAAAGTTTGGTATCTGATATGTGATCACAATGACCAAGTCAGGTGTGCAGACTCCCTGGCATGGACTTTATTAGAGTTCAGTTAAAAATACACAATCTTCAGACATTCGAGATGTAGTTCTCACTGATAAGGTAGCAGACAGGAAATGAAACCCCTCCCAAATGCTGCTCCTTATCTTGAAAAGCCCTGAAATTATTACTGAACTAATAAAGTAATTTTGTTTTAAAAAAAATGATTTTACTTTTTTTTGATAAAGGCCGTTGTGAGATGATTACTTTCTGGGGGCTATGTACCATACCAGGCTGTGCGCTGTAACTTATTATAGTGGACTCTGGAAGGGAGTATGTCAGCACCCATTACAAATCCCTTGCAGGAAAGGGAATTTAACCTGTTAAGCTATTGGTTAGCCACCAGCATCGCATTCAAATGTGCTCTTTGCCTGCTTTCCCCATATTGCTTTATGTCTACCTCACTAAAAAAGCACCGAGCTGCTTAAAGCATGAATTGCACGGAGGCTTTACAGAGCAATGGCAGCATCCATTAGTATTGCTGACACTCTTTGAGCACAGACATCCTTTGGGATAACAGCATTTTGGGGCTGAGGGAAGTACTGCCAGGCTACTATGTCTAAGGGGCAACCGCCCGTTTTCTCACTCATCAGCTTCAAGCTCTGAGGCTTGTGTAATTCTAGAAGTTTGCAGAGATGACAATGATGATAAAAACATTATCTCATTGGATTGAATCTTCCCCCTTCTCACTTCACTCGGAAGGATAAGCACTCAGGAACCAAGGGCCACTCTGGGGCTTGGGAGACCAGGGCTCAGTCACAAACTCCCCACGTGATCTCAGGCAAGTCCAAACGAGGGATTTGAGAGCCACATAGGTCCAAAACTGTGAGCATGAAACCCCTGCTCAGCTGACACCTATCCCTGGGGGTACCTATACTCTGTAGGTGTCTATATTTTTGACATTCAAGTTCCCTAAACACCTTAAGCCCTCCAGGGAACTCAACCGCACCGAGCAACTCAGCATTTGATCCATTCCCCTGCCCTCTCAGGATCCGCAAACCAGGCAGATTTCTTTACTGAACTCCCCCAAAGAACTCAGTCCAGTAGCCCTTCTCAAAGTACACTGAACACATTGGTCTCTATATAAAATGCAGTGGCAGCTGCTATTTTCTTTCAGAACACTATGGTGAAGGTGTCTTAGAAAAATAATTTGTAAAATATCCAGCTGTATCTGGGTATCCACTAAGCAGCTTTTTCTGGTCCGATAGAAATGCAAAGTACAGCTTAATTTAGAAGGGTTTCAGCCCCCTCTGCTGGAGCAGGTAAAATTCTGAAACTATGGCTATATTTTTAAAACATGCGAATTAGATAAAGGGATACTTGCAACTTAAATATCACAAGTTGTTCATCAATGTCTTGGTTACTAAAAAGCTATACTTGTGGAGAAAGCAAATCCCCTGGGGAAAATGTTATGATTCTTGCACAAGCTTAGCAAGAAGCGAGGACATTTCACTTCCTAATTGCACTGAATGCCAATTACAAACTCTGTGTCTGGGACTAGGGGCAGAAATTACACACCAACTGGCATGAGTGATTTGAACCCGTTCAAATCTATAACACAACAGAACTTCAGTGCACATAAACCGCTTTCAAAATGGCCCAAACCGGTTTAAGATAAACCTGGAGGGACGTAGTAGCAGAGCTAACTGATTTAGGTTAAATCAGTTTATTGAGCTTCTGTCCAGAACCCCTCCAGATTCAAGTTAACTCAGTCCCCGCGCATCCCAGGATGCTTCGCACCTTGGCCCAAGCTGTCTGCTCCAGCCAAGCAGGGAGGCATGCTCTAGCATCTCCCCTTCTGGCCTGGGCAACTACAGGCATGCGAACGTCTGTTTGCTTGCTTATCGGTTCAACTACGCAGCTTAGACTACACTGCAAAGACTGAATCGATTCAGCCTCGGGCTTTTTGACTGTCTGTACTTCGCCTGGAAAAAAAAGGCTGTAGAAGAGCTGTCGTAAGTATCAGTCAAGGCGTATCAAGTAACTTGCAAGTAAAATTAAGCACATGGGCAAATGATTACATGCAGAGTTACATGTTACATGGGGGGCCTTTGTAACATTTTAAAGATAAGCAATATAATTAACCCTGGTGCTCAATTCAATCTGTTTATTAAATCCTCATTTTCAGTTCAGTTATGTCATTCTGGCCCTGGCAGTTGGGGCCTTTCCTTCATCCATTTATTTTGCTGCATATACTTGACTCAAACCAGGTGTTTTACCTGGTCATGGAGCAAATATTTTATATACAGGAGCAAATGTTAGACAGAGCTACTAATATGGAGTAATTTTACACAGTACGTGTTCATCACTTGCATAAAAAAGGAACTTCTGAGGTTCACTGAAAAGCAGGACAAGTGTGAAGTGCGTGATCGCAGTGGTTTTTCCCCTGTTGTGTTAGACTCTATGAGAACCTGTGCTAAGTTGGCACTGCTCTCCCTAGAGCATGGTGGTCTACCTGCAGTATGTCTCACAAGTGGTATGGGCAGCCTCTGTGCATGGCACGCAGCGGACCAGAAGTGGACAGGCAACACAGTGGCAGATAGGGCAGGGAGCAGAAAACAGAGCAGAAGGTCAGACAAGAAGAACAGGGCTAGGATCAGAAAGCAGAACAGCCGACTGAACAGGAGAAGAGGACTGGAGTGCTACTCGACAAGGGCATGGGGCTAACTGGTGGCACAGCTTCCAAAAAGGTTGGCCCCTGCTACACTAGAGTAGACTTGACTCCTACCAACTTCAACTGGAGTTGGGAGCAGACCATTAAAAGCTGATACGCATTTCAAATTCAATAGCTGAATCAACACTTCTCCCCTTAAAAAGCAACATCCTGTTAAGTGCGAACCCCTTCAGAAACATCGCCAGGAACACACTTTTGAAAGCCCTGTTGAAGATTTACGTTATACACACAAGCTGCAGCAGCAAAACAGGCTGTTAAAATGTTCTGAGAGGCCCTGGAAGTAATGTTTGCGCAGCAGAAAAATATATATTTGAAAGAGCTGTTTGCCGACAGAGAAATTAAGTTGCTTAAGATGACACAAGTCAACGGCAGAGGAGGACAGAACCCAGAGCTTTCAGAGCCACGGCTCTGCTTTACCAGCTAGTTCATGCCACTCAAAATGACTATCTGAAATTAAAAGGTAGGCCGAACTTGCGCTCATTTTACTAGCAGCCCATAAACTCTTCCCAATTGACGCTCAGAATATGCCTCTGTTTATCGTACTAAACCCCCCCCAGAATTCATCTATGCTTCAGAGAAACTCAGGAGAAAATTATCGATAACTGACCTCCTCCTCCGAGTCGTCTGCAAATACTGAAGGTTTCTTTGTAACAAGAGTTTTCTGTGGTGTTTTCTTGGGCAAAATAAGTCCATATCTAGGGAAA
>NW_005842914.1:398832-436045 GCF_000455745.1 Alligator sinensis
GGTTAAAATGACTGACAATACGGTCTTAATCACGTATATCTTCCACCACAGTCCTCCCCCCCCCCCTGCCACCCACACACACACACACGCACGCACACCAGTCACACAGTATTAAAAACAAAATAGCAAACTATGAAGATCTGTACAGCTGGGTGCATTTTAGAAGATCATTTAGGGAGAGATGAGGCCAGTGTTACTGCCTACTTGTCAGCTTGTCCTGTAGTTGTCCCTATGCTTTATTCTATGCCACTCATTTCGCATACAAGGGACTTCCTCGACCCATCCACAACACCGGTCGTTTCTCAAGTCTCTCCTGAAGTACTTCTTCCGCAACAAAAAAACTGACTCGCATTTTTTTAAGTCTGCAGACACGTGAAAAACCCCATTCAAATCCACGGACTTAGTCATGTACGTCAAGTTAGTATCAGCGGTAAGTCTTTACTTGGTCAGGCCTTGAGTCAGTTTCTTGTAACTGTTCTTGTCCTCTCCTATTTCCTGCACATCTTTGAATGAACTGTCCCACCTACACGAAGGGAAGAGAACAAGCGCTGAAAGGAAGGCTGTGAAGGCGCTGGCTACGGCGTGCGCAGAAACCAAGAGGAACGCAGCGCGTTTCGTGCTTGAAACGGCGCGAGCAAAACGTTAAATGGCTCGATCAAAACGTTACAACAGCGCGAGCGCGATCGAAATGTTAAAGCAGCGCGAGCGCGATGTTAAATAGCACGATCAAAATGTTAGTTAGCGCGATCGGGGTGTTAAATAACCGAGTCAAAACCAGGGTAGGGCGGTCGCTGTTACTGCTCTGGGCCCTGTGCCTTTGCGGGGGTTTCCCTTTGCCCGCCCCTCACAGCCCGCGGGCCCCGGGGGTTAGCAAGCCCCTGGTCCGTCTGGGAGGAGACGTGAGAGTGCGACATGGAGGGATGGGCGGTGAGGTTTGTTTCGACGCCATTGCGATGCCCGGGGCCGGCCTGTCTGGAGCAGGTGGGGCGCGGCGGGGTGCGGCAGGGCAGGGCTCGGCAGGGCGTCGTGCAGCAGCAGAGGGGTGCCCACAGCGGGGCAGGCCAGGAGTCGCAGAGCAGGAAGGTGGCAGGGGCTCGGGGGCCGCACGCAGCGCACCCCCTGCTCCAAGCAGGACCAGCCCCAGCTACATCACCGCGGCTCGGGGGGCCCGCTAGTTGTGTTGAAAACCTCTAAGGATGGAGACTCCACCACCTCTGGGGAACCTGATCCAGTGCTTCACCACCCTCCTAGTGAGAGAGTTCATCTAATATCCAACCTCAGCTTTCCTTCCTGCAGCTTGAGCCCATTGCTCCTTAAAAGTGTCGAAAGCGCCGACGCGGAAGCACAGAGCGCGGGGGAGGGGGTCACGTGGTGCGCCCCTGCCTCCGGCAGCGGGGCCGACGCTGACAGCCCGCCCCTCTCCTGCGTTTAGCCTAGCAGATGCACCTCTCTGCTGATAAATGCGTGTTTCACTAATAAATGCACCTTTTTACTGGCACACCTTTGTGCTAATAAATGCATATTTTACTAATCCAGGCAGAGCACACACCAACTGCTGAAACTTCCTTAGCCTGACACCAGAAAGCTTGCTTAATAACTATTCTCCAACCATTTGGGTTGGTCTAATAAAAGATACCAAATTCACCCAAGGAACCTTGTCTGTCTATTTTACTAATACACCTTTTTGCTGATAAATGCATATTTTACTAATACACCTTTTTGCTATGGGGACTTTTTACCATCTTGTCTCATCTACACTTTTCCCAGAGCTTGACGAAGGGACTTCAATCCCAAAAGCTTGCAGAAAAGGACAATTTTCTTGCCAGTTGGTCTAAGAAAAGGTATCATTTTGGAACCATGAGTTCTAGATTTTTGTATGCCTTTTTGCTAACGCACCCTTTTGCTAATAAATGCACCTTTTTTGCTAATACACCTTTTTGCTAAGAAGCACACTTTTTTGCTAATAAACACACCTTTCTGGTGAAATTCCCACCCTCGTTCACTGCTAGCAATCTTTCATTCTCAAAGATTAGCTCTCGGGAAGGAGCCAGGACCGAGGGAGTGGGAATAAGGCCTCGTCCCTGCCTGGTGCTCTGGGCAGGCAGCTGCCCCCACCGTCCCTGGTCTCTGCTGCCGCCCTGGAGCCGCCTTCGCTCGGGTGTGGCGGAGCTGAGAAACATCCCTGCGTGGAGCTGTTCCCCCAGAGGTGCGGACCCCCAGCCAAGGCTGTTGGGAAAGGGGGGGGCTGAGCCTTGGAAAATCCAGGCATCACGGGAGAGAGGCAGAAACGCCTTCTCATGCTAGCCCAGGTCTGCGACTTGCAAGTGCAAGGCCTGGCACCCTCGGCTTTTATTAAGGTCTTTCAGAATGACCTCCACCTTAAGTTCCCCTCTGTGGCTGGCTCGCGTTCATCTCTACGCTGTGTTCTGAAACAGAGCTGGGGCCGGCGCCGGTCCAACCATTAGGCGAACTAGGAGGTTGCCTAGGGTACCAAAATTTACTGAGCGCCAAAATTGTGCGCAGAACAAAATAAACAGGAACATCATTCTAAATAACAGCCCTGGGTGGCTACGGCTCCGCCTCAGTCTAAGGCCTTTGGTTGGGAAAGGGGAGAAAGGCCTCTGAAAAGATCTCAGAGGAAAGATCACTAGAATCACGACCTCCTCCCTTTTCAACTCCAAGAGGACTTACGGCAAGAGCATACTGCTGGCAGCGTCCTCCTAAAAGATGCACCCCTCCTCGTATATCATCTTACAGCTCGTGACGCTGATTTCTTTCACTAAAATAAATTGTTTCTATTGTTTTATTGTTCATTTTGAATATCAAGTAAGTACATGTAAAAGTTCATTGTAGACTTCTTATTTTCCTCGGTATTGGAAGTGGTGGGGGTGCCGAGGTACACAGTGTGCAAGGGGGGCCAGCTACCCCTGGACCGGCCCTGGCTGGGGCTCTTACAAAGCCTGTTTTTGTGATAGGGAGGCTGGTCGAGAGATGCTGCGGGACAGCGTTCAGATGGGAAAGGGCAATGCCAGTAAGTGCAGCTGAAGTCTCCGTTTGGTATCTGGTTCAGTTGCCTGGGAAGCTGGAGAGGTACTGACCGAGAGCAAGCCCGTGGGGGGCGACGCGCCTCGCTGGAGCAGATCACAAGCATCCAACCCGTTTGATTCCCTTCGTGAAGCTTAGCAACCCATTTGTATTCACAGCAAATGGCTACTGCGCCTGGTCTGAAGTGAGAAGGGCTCATGGATATCAATATAATATCTGTATGGACATTGTTCCTAGAAATATCATTTCAAACAACCTGAAAAGCTTCCCCCCACCACCAAAATATGAAACCTATTTGCAGGTTAGAAGCAAGTATCAGCTAATCGCCATTATCTTATCTGAAGAGGTTAAAAAGCAACCTGCAATCTCCAATTACAAATTATTTGGTAGACATTACACTTTGTCAAGTAAATAAAGAAAAAAGAAGTTTAATTTCCCAAAATTTTATTAAAAACAGGTTCTGCCAAAAGATACATTATTGCAAAGATGGAATCTTGCACCAGTCAGGAAAGTTTGCCGTAACCACCAGCTTTAACCCAATAAAAAACTCTTTATGCTGTATTAAAAGTAGAGGGCTTTTCTACAATAAATGCACTTCCCATTCAGGGTAACACCAGCTCTCTTACAGTCCGTTAGGTTAACATGACTCTAAAGTGATTTTAGAGAAGTGACTCTCTCTTTTCTGTTATTCGTGACCCATGTAACTGGGCAGACATACGCATTTCATTTTGCCCTCTTATCTAACCCCGCTCTCTCTTTCCTCTCGTCAGAATTAAACAAAAGCCAGAGAGTAATCTGTGCAATCAAGTCCCCTGACATTAGTGACCTACCTTTGGTAGCACAATTGTTCCCTTTCACAGCCCGAAATAGTTGATTTAGCTAGGACTATTGGCTTTCCAACCCTTTAAAGCAACAAACATTTCATACCTACAAATCCCAAACATACAAACAATAGAAGGAGTAACATCAAATAAGAGAACTGCTAGCGTTTGGGGACAACAGCATGTCTGATGACTTATCTGCAGTCAGACTGGGGCTTGGTGTCAAGGAGGCTAGAGATGGGGCTTTTGCACATGGCAGTTTCTGTGTGAGCTCTGCAAGTGCTAGACAAGTAAGGACCCAGTTGTACAGACATTCAGCGAGGACCGAGCCGTGCTGCCACACGTCTCCCCTAGGCACACCTGAAAAAGAGAAAAGACGTTAACCCAGAAGTCCTAGTGGGAAGTGGGGCACAGCACTGCACCGGCATGGACCTCTGCACCCAGGGAGAATCCCACTGAAGATGGTGGAAGTTCGCACAGGACCAGGGGCAGCGTCCTAGCGAATTCTGATGTGGGAACACGCGCTGCTAGAGTCTCTTACTGACAGATGAAACCCGAAGTGAAGCTTCTCACCCAGATTGCAGGGGAGAAATCTATTTTAAGACAACTGGTAATCACACTTCCTCACTGAGTGAGAATGAATTACCTCCATCCACTGCTGCACATTTTAATTCCCAACATGGCTTTTTCACAGTGGGGAGAACAGTACTAATATTTCACAGTGGTTGGAAAATACTTGTTTCTATTGCTTGCTTGACAAATGATATAAATATTTCCAAATGAGACAAACGATGTTTATGGTTGTTCTGCTAGAATACTGACAACCGCTGTGAGCAAACAAATGGGGATCTCGATTTGACTGTTAAACAGAAACGCTCTTCGTTTTTCCATGCAAGGTATTTGAATATTGTCAAGCTTGGAGAGCTGGACTAAGTCCACACTCTAATTATCCTTTACAGTTCAGGTTTGAGTTCGGCGGGACAAATCAACAGCGCGGCAGACATGGGCCACTGAAGTTTAAAAGGTCCTTGTAAAGTGTATGTTGGTGTTGAATACAGAGTACTTAATACATCTATATGTATGTTGACACAAAAAAGGTAAGAGCATCAGCGTGGCAGATGCTGGTTAAGTGATCTGCTGGAGGATAAGTACATCTATTACAGTCTTCTAATATATTCTTCCTAGAGGGGCTCCTGTAGGAAGAGGCCATTCTTGCAGGCACAGCCCATGCTAAGATCAGAAGTGACCAACAAAAGCTAATCGCCACATGTAATTAGCTCGATTCTAGCAAGGTCAGATGTGTCCTTGTTGTTTCTCAGGCGATGGACACTCATCTAACGTATGGCATTAAAGGCACCTGAAATGCTGCATGTTTTTCTGCTGTGTTCCACTGTGAAATAGTCTGTTACACCTCGGTGTCGTTTTACCCGTGCATGGGGTGGGCAGCTATTATAGTACAGGGCAAGCACATGTGGCATGTGATGGTTACACGGAAGACTCATTGCAGACGTCTCACTGTACATCTTGAAAATCATTCATAGAGGGGGCAGTGCTGCCTGGATTCAAGTTTTCAATCTGGGATTCAGTCTGTTGGGGAGCCAAGAACAGGCTCCTGACACGTGGAACTTAAAAGATTCAATTGAGAACTTGTCGGGACCAGGGCCGGACACAGGCATGGGCAAACTGGGTGGCTGCCTAGGCATGGATGGAAAGGGGGGCCAGAAAATGGTGAAAATAATGATGATTATTATCATTACCTCTGGTGAAGGGGGGCCTGATACTAAAAGTTTGCCAGGGGCTGCCTGGGACACTGTTTAGTTGCTGGGCTACCTCAGGTGACCCTGGAACAAGTTTCTAATACTTGCCTTTGATGCAGTCTGACACGAGCTCTGGCCAGACCTGCGCAGATGCAGCAGTCGGATCAAAGCAGTAAATCTTCTGAATCAAATCACCATCGAGTTTCTGCAAGACAGAGCGCACAGAGTCACATTGGTGGCTGGGGGTGGAAATAGTGAAGGGTTAAAGAGGCCACTGACAAACCTGGGAGGATCTTAGGGAGCACTTCTGGAAGCAGACAGGCAAACAGGAGTGGAGCTATTGTGGAAGGAGGCTGGGAGGACAGGGAAGGGAAACCAGAGAGCAGAAGGCCAAGCAAGCAAGCTTTGTATCAGAGGGGCAAAGGGCTGGAGAAGGGCTCGTTCTCAGATCAGTTTGGTAGACTGTAGGGTTGTTGATGTTATGGGGCTCCTGCTGCTAGAGGCGTGCAGTGAAGACACATTGTGTGCCGGCAGAAGGACCCTTTGTGCTGGTACACTTAGCTAACGTAATTTGGGGACATGGGGTAAGTCAACAGAAGCCTTCTTCTGTCAGTAGAGCTGTGTTCCCATCAGGGGTTTTGTAGGCATAACTGTGTTGGCCAGGGGATAGGGTGTTTTCCCACCCCTAGCCGATGGCTATGCCGGCTAAACTTTGTACACCTTACTTATTTGATATCTCACCAGCGCACACTGACTCCAGTTCTCAGTCTTCTCTGAGCCCTTCCACTGGGGGTAGAAAAGCAGCAGCACAGCCTTCAAGATGTTATGCACCACAGCCGGAGGCTCTACGTAGCTCTTTATTTCAGCAAAGAACTTGGGACTGAGCTTCCAGACACACTCACGCAGGTCCTGCAGCATGAGTCGATGGAAAAGTACCCCTGCACTCCTCACATCTGCCACGTGTTCTGCCTCTGGAATCACAAGCCAACTTTTCAAGGAGCTGCTCAGAAAGATAAGCCACCAAAGACAAGCTTTTGATTGCGGTGGGGAGGGGGTCTGCCCACTTCACGATGAACAAGGGTGCATTTTCCAGAGCAAATACAAAATGTTTGCAAATGGTCTACTAACAAAGAGCACGGGTAGACGTTTGAGAAAGGACCAGGACTCTCTGTGATGCAGTTGAGGCTTCAGGAGCATGGGATATTCAAAGATTATTGTATTAATGCTGTAATGTTGCATGTATCTGTCTGTCCCTTACACCGGGGGGAAAGGGGGGGGATTTCCTGTGGGAGCTGAAGTCACTAAGAGAGTAATTAAAGTGCATCACTAATGCAGACAGCAAGACTATGGAAGTCTCAGTCCCCGAGGGAAAGGCACGCGCTCACTGGTTCTGGTTGAAGAGCCTGACAAAACAAAAGGCAAACTGCATAAAGGCTCAGGCCTGATCTGGGAGACAGACGTGTCCACTCTGGATGTAAGTACTGACACCTTTGAGCTGTCTACCTGCCAGGGTGCTGTGCAGTGCCGTGCCGACGGTTACCTGCCACGCGTGCCTGCCAGCTGCGTGACATGTTCTCTCTAATGCCTTGTTCTAAATAAAGAGCACTTTGCTTTGGGAAAGCTGCCTGGGCACTTGCCAACTCTCGTTGTCCCTGAGGGAAAGCAGAGCTGCAGCTCTGAATCAAATCATACCTGCAGACATAGGCTGGGCTGAGGGGAACTGCAGCCGAAAAGCCCAGTCTGGAGGGAGAGGAACACAGGTCTCCGTCTCGAGAAGGGCGAGAGCCACAAAGTGGGGTGTCCCTGAGGAGGTCTGGAAGGGGTCAGAGGTGCAGGTACCCTGGGAATGGCAAAACCCAGGAGTCTGGATTCTGCCTGGAGTAACCCTGAGGAGCACAGAGTCCCTAAGCAAATCTTTCCCTCTCCTTCGTTTCCTAGAGGCTGCTGAGATATAAGCTTTCCTGAAGCATCCCTCTGTGCACCTGTCTGAGGGAAGCCTAGGTTAGGATTTTACCGAGACCCCTCACCTGTGCCAACCCCGCCACCCCCGATCCTCTCTGAACAATACAGTACCTAAGACGCAGCTTGGCCCTCCTTCCCCTGCCGACTCCCTCAGCAGTTCCCAACAGGCAGCTTGGGCCATCTTTAGCATGGCCTGCAGGTCTTTGTGCTCAGGAGGTGGTAACCCCTGGCGGGGTCCGGTGATGAGATCAAACACCCCAAGGGTCTCTCCCGATGGCTCCCGGAGTGGAACGGCAATGTGATGTTCTCCATAGACATAGGCGCTAATGACCCCAGAGCTGTCTGCGCACTTGAACAGGTAACCCCTGAAAAGACAGTAAAACAGGGGTGATCTCAGCAACTCTAGAACACCAGGCTTTTAGGCAACTCCTAGGTGCACCACGCTCTTATAGAGAAGGAGCTTTCACACTGCTACATCAGCTGCTCTGCTCCCTGCGGCCTACACGCAGACCCTGTCGGAGCCACACAACGTGGCAAGGAAAAGCCTTCTGGAAAGCAACCCTGCTCATCCTGGTCTGGTGTCAGGAGCTGCAGGGAGGCTTCACAGGTATAGGTTAGGGTCGTACTTGTCCCATACAGACAGTTTTCCATATGCAATGATGCTGATGTTTGCACCGCAGAGCTCTATACAACGCAAAACCATATACCACAACAGCAGGCCACTGCTTGACTTAAGTTCAGTAATTCAAGAAGACGTATTTAATAGATAAGTTGTGAGGACCTTGGCAGCTGAAGGAAACAGCTCTACAGTAGGATGTTTCAGGGGAAATGAGGATAATGCTGCCAGGAAAAAAAGATATGCTAATTTAAAGTACAGGACACTCTGGATACAGGGCCTGACACTGCAAACTTTTGCTACCAGACCCAGGGCAGCCAACAGAATTGCTCACGTTAGTAAGCATTATGCATGACGTTAAACATTTCCAGGACAGAGTCCAAGATCTGCCCTCCAGACTGAGAGTTTACTACCATACATGTGACAGACGCTGCGTTAGTGAGCATGCTCTGTTTCTGTGTGCTCGCACACCCACAGGCTATCTATATACTGCATGCATCTTCTGCCAGGCAAACGCAACGACGGGATGTGACCACTTTTAGCCTGAACCCCTGTCCAGCAGCCAGACTCCTGCATGCACCAAAGTCGAGATCAAAATGGGAGCCCTCTTGCTGTAGGAGCAGCAACCCAGCTTCTCTCTGCTTGCCTGGCTCACTGCACAGGCTTGGAAGATGACCCATAAACACCATGCTGGGGCTAAGCCCACCTGAAGATGTTTTCTTTCCTGCTGAAGAGAGCGGGAGGGGAGTGGATGTCTATCTGCCCTGAGTGATCTGTGGTCATCATCTTGCGCAAAGCATAGTCGCACATCTGGAACAGAGAAAAGGGAGAATATGATACAGGCAGGAGAGGAGCCTCCACTCCTACGCTTATAGGGAGAACAGCTAATTCCTCAAGACGAAGCTTACACTTAATGCTCAGCTGCAGTGGGATGATTGAAGGAAGGCTGCAGGTCAGGTTTTGCCCTCATAACCCCAGAATCTTGCCCCCAAAGTGCAGCAAGAATGGAATAATGTCCTCTTTCATCTGGCCTGTGTAACCTGAGCCCTGGCCCAGGATGCCTACAAGTGGATGAGGGGCTTCCCCAAAGGACAGTTGTTTTTTGGATCCTTAGAGCCCCACTCTCCTGGCAGGGGAAAAGCACGCAGCCATCTTTAGGGAGCAAACAACATGACTCACGGGCAGCTGACAACAGGAAAACGTAAAGCCTGGAGGGAGGAATGTTTCCAGTGGGAACCCAGTTATCAGGGGAAGCAGCTGAACGGTGGTGGCGGCAGTTGCCATCACATGACCTTTGCGGTGAGCTTTGGACTCAGCCTTAAATATTTCACTGTCTTCCTTCTCATCCGCCTAACTGAGGGTGGTGTAAGTTTATGCACAGCCCGGCCTCTGACTGCCTGCTGCATACTTGGCGTGTGAACCACAGGCAAGTGGGCTGCCCTTACACGCGGGCTAATTCAGAGCGGCCTCTGCTCTATTTACATGTTGCCTGCCGATACCATTTCTGGAGGAAGAGCCAGCACGAGCCAACCTCCTTTTCCATATGGTGATCTTGGCTGTGCTTCCTCTCTGCAGGGGGAGGACTGATTTAGCAGAGTACTGCTACACAGGCTCATCTTGTGGCTACGTGGTCTGGTGACACTTCCATTTGGGTCAGGGGTCTTGCTGCCCTGGCTGGAGGAGCCAGGGGCACTAATGGGGCAGCGCTCTTAGCCCAGGGGGTAAGGAAGCACCCTTCTGGCTGGTGTAGGGAAGCAAGGGAAGGGTTGTATCAGGAGCTGAAGGGAATCCCAACCGCTCTCCCAGGGTGGAAGGAAGATTGCTGAGAGAGAGGGCTGGCAGAAAAGAACGGTGGCTTCCCCTTGCAAGGTGACCTTCCCTTTTCCTCTACAAAGTCCTGCTGTGAATAGTATCAGGCAGAACCTCTCGGTGGTGAAGTCAAAGGGGAGCCAAATGGGGGTAGGTCCCTGCCAGTCTGCATTAGTCAAATCCCTCTTTATCGCAGTAGTGGCCTTGGCTTGGCTGGTCTGAAGGGACTGGGCTTACCTCGTCTCTGCCGGGCTCCATGAGGTATGTCGTGACCGTGCGGATGGTGGGGGCCCTGGGGTGCAGCCAGCCCAGAGCAGCGAATGCAACCTGCATTATGTTTTCCAGGGTGCAGACGTGGTGGTAGGCTTTGCTGAACGCATGGGAAATGCCCTGTGGGAGCAGAACCCTTGGCATGAGAAGGAATGATTACAATATGATCAAGCTGGGGACAGTGCCACGGTGGCAAGAGGAAGCACAAACTCGGTAGCATGAACAAAACAGCCTGCAGCAGGGACAAGCTCGGAGTACAGGGCAGCCCCCGAGCCCCACCGTCACACGGGACTGCAGGCTTCCTGGCCAAGCTCCTGATGAAATGGGAGGCGAGCTCCAAAAGCAAGCAAGTGTTAGCTTGCTCTGCTCCCTGCTGGCCGAATCACCAACTACAGGGACTGGTTCCAGAAGGAGTTGCATCCCGGCCAGGTAAAATGACCCCCGGCAGCCAATAACTTTGGAGCAGGTACAACTCTGTACTTGCCTCAGCAGGCAGGCCTAATGGGGAGGAAGCCACCTAGATAACTGCTGATAAGGGGATAGCTGTTGGCATTGTTCATGCCATTTTCACATCCCATAGAGTGCTGCAGGTCTACAGGTATCCACGCTGTTGGTCTAATCAAAATCTTGTTGGTCTAATAAAAGATATCATCTCTACTACGAGTCCTGATTGCAAGGCTACAGTGCATTCCCCAAGCCCACCGCCGGTGTTGGTTCACAGTGAAGCATGGGAAGGCAACATGGCCTTCCCTGGTTGGCGGGAGAGACTCGCACACCTGTTTTCGGATGGTGCCCACCCACCTGGTAGAAGCTGATCTCGTGGGTTAGGAAGATGGTTTGCTCGCACTGGTCCTGGAGCGTGTCAAGTCCTAGAATCCCAAAGACTCTCCATCGGGAGTCCTGCAATGGCAGCACCAGGAAGGAGCCTTTCCTTTCCTCTTCTGGGCGGTTGCAGTTCCAGAAGTGGATATTTCCATGGAGCTGAACTCTTGGAACGTGGATCGGCTTCCTCTCCTCCACTGCCACAAAGCTGAGAGACAGGGATGCCACGAGACAGGTGAGAGGAAGTTTGTACAACCAGCATAAGCAGGACGGGAAAGGCCTTCGGGTCTTGAAAAGCTCTGTGAGGATTTGTAGACACATGTTAGGGTAAAATAATGAGCATTCAGTGAATGAGACCGAACCCCGGGAAGCAGCAGTGCCCTGAAGAGACCTTTAGGGAACATGGGGGGCAAAGGGGACATGAGGTCCTTAGCAGCAAAAATCAACAAACAGCAGAGCAGTTGGGGGCTCTCCATGCTAAAATATCACAGCTTAAAACAAAGTGCAATAAGATCTGTGATCAGGATGGCCTCTGAGGGACAGTCTTTCCTAGAGGGTTCCTCTACCTTGTCCTTATCACTACGCTGCGCTGCATCTCTACATTCAATTATTTGGAGGCCTTCTGGGGAAAGGAAGGAGCTTTGTGCAGGTTTCCTTACCTGACTCCTTTCATGTCCATGTGAAGTGTCTGGTTGAGAACGTACGGGGCATCTTCTGCAGTACAAGCCACATAGCGCAGGAGAATGTTTCCCCGCTCGGGTGAGAGCCGGTTCTTTTCCAGAAGGGCGATATACGCACTGATCTTCTTGTTATTCCCATGGGCTTCTGTGTCCTAGCAACCCAACGCTTCACATTATGCTCCGGACATTAGCCACTGGCCATTACACTTAGCTCTCATGCTTATAGCTTCTCCCATTTATCCTGGGACATTGTTCTGGGCCAGTGACTTTATTTCACTTTCACCAGATGAGTAATGATGTCCACCCTGTCGCTCCGGTCTCACAGGTTCCGGCCCAGCAGTGGCAGCAGGGTGGGGAAAATGGATCTGGTTCTTCCTTCTGCTATTCAGAAACCAGTTTATTTGAAAAAGAATACCAGTATCAGACCTACGAACTGCCTGCTCCTCCAGGGAGACGCTGTCCTGGTTCAACAGAGTGAGCTAGTCCAGAGTCTTCCTGTGAAGACACCCTCTCTCTGGTCTGCAGATGCTCAAAGCTAGGCACTACCAGCAAGAGCACTTCAGCTGCCCCAGCACTGCACGGGGAAGGGGTGCACAGTCCCCTCAAAGAGGGCACTGAATGCCACTATCCCTTAAGCTGCCCCTGGGAGAACATATGAAGCCCTTTACATTGTAGACTGCCACACTGGCCAACAACTGTCAGGCTAGGGTTGTGCATGTCCACATTTTATTTCATCGCAGTTTCCAAAGCAAGAGATGACCGTCTCCCTGTGAAAGGGAGGAACGGATGGTCCCAAGGCAGTACAGCACTGACAAGAGCTGCCTCATCCCTGACCTGCAGCAGCTCACGGTACCGCGCTCCCGAGCTCCCTGAACAGCCACTGATAAACTTGTCTCACTACGTACCTGGGACAGGGCTCTGAAGACTGCTTTGTAAACCGGTTCCATGCTTGTCCCGCTGGTCTCGGCCGCGTGCTGGATATTGAGCAGCCACTTCCTCCTGGCTGAGCCTCGCAGCTGTTCCACGTGGGTTCGCTCCACGCTCATGGTCAGAAACTCCACCATGTTCTCCAGGACTTCGTCCTCATTCCCGGTCAGCTCGGAAACGACCAGCTCCAGGTAAGTCTGGAATTCCTTTGGCGACAACCTTGCCACTCCACTGGGGTGCCGGTGGGATGAATGGAAGTGCTTCTTTGCTAAAGGAGGGACAGAGACAAAGGCAGGGTCACTGCTTCTGAGCACTGTGCTTTGCTCTGCAATGCAACGCTGGCACTAAGCCTGAAGCTGGCTCCAGGTGGGATTCTCCAGCCCCTCAGGCCGAGTCACTCATGCCCTTCATTTTTTTCTCCCACAAATCAAAAGTGACATCATGACAGGCAGGGGCCAGCAACCAGCTCCCCTTCCTCAGATCTCTGGGGTCTAGACACAGAAAAGTATCTGCACAGCCCCCCTAGCCTCCTCCCACTCACACCTTTACCCAAACACCAGGAGTCAAAGGAAAATCAGGAGGTTGCACAGGACTGTCTAGAACCATACTTATCTCAACACTACAACCCAGCTCCATGGACACATGGATGACGACACTTCAGAGTCTCAAGACTCCCCCAGGAGATGCAGACTGGGAGTGGGAAGAAAACCATTTTTCCCACAACCCTTCAGGCAGAGCTGGGTGTCTCTGGAGAGTCCACTTGCCCCCTTTCTTCTGGAGTGCAGAGCTGATAAATCAGGAGTGATTTATCAGTCTGAAAAATCACTAAGGACTCGCTCAGGAGCTGCTGAAAGTCCCCTCCCATGGGAATAAAGGGGCAGCATGTTCCTCGTTCCATGTGGACCACAGGCTGCACATGTCTGTGTCGGGTTGCGGTCTCGCACCTTGCACAGGTGAGCAGAGATTGGCAGGCAGGTTGGGGAGTGGGTGAAACCTGGGCTAGCCCCCTTTCCCATCGCAGGGCAGTGGGATGCAGACAGGGGAAGGGGAGTAAGTTGCCCTCGGAAACAGGCTGCTATGGAGAAAGGGGGAAGCAGAGACCTAGCTGGCTTTCAGGAGTCAGAGAGAGAAATCATTCAAAAAACAATTGCACAGCAGAAAGGAGACACCTGTGAAGCAGCAATGAGTTAAAGCCTTCCCCTGATTTCCATGATTGCACAGACCTTTGTGTGGAAACCTACAGAGGGTGCAGACCTTTAAAGACTATTATCTCTAAACCCTGTCACTAGGAATCAAGACAGAATGAGTCTACAAATGGAAACCGACTGGGCTGATTTCTATTCAGCAACTGCCCAAGTGTGTGGCCTGCCTATGCCCGGTGGCTGCTGTGTTCCTAGCTTTCCTGTTCAGCTCTTACAGGGCAGGACCTGGTGCCCCTCTCACTGCAATGCCTTTGCACGCAAGAGGGAGCTCCTGTACAATCTTTATGCTGCAGGCGACACTTTCTTTCACGAGTGTTTGCTGCCTTGGCTACAGCAGCAATTGCACCTTTTGCCGTGGACACCTCCCCTGGAAACTGCAGGAGACATTCTGAGAAGCCATCCTGAATCCTGAGCTCAAGTTCTCCCCAACCCAAACAAACAGAAGAAACGGGAAGATGCTTCAGTGCATCTGTGATGTGGTGATCGGTGACGAGGATGGGCAAGGGCAAAATTTGTCAGCAGGCAGGCAGGATTTCGTGATCGATACATATAATGGCTTGTAAGGAACAGCATAATAGAAAATGCTCTGATCAATGTACATGAGAAGAGGAAGAAGGCTGTTCTGATTGCCTCTCAAAGCAGCCAAGCCCTGCTGTTAGGGAAGCTGGGAGTCTGATTCTGCTGCATCTGAAGGCAATGGGAATTTCTGCACTGATTTCAGTGGAAGCAGCAGCAAGCACTAAGCAGCTCCAGGCCTTTTACAACAGAGGGTTTTGACTTGGCTTCCCTCAAAGGATTTTCAAAAATGTTCAGTTCTCTCTCTCTCTGGGAGGGGGAGGAGGAAGGGGAGGGAAGGGGCTGACAAAGCACACAAGGTTTGTGTTTGGGGCTTCCCACCTGCTCCTTTCTGCCCTCCTGTTTCTGGTGACACTGGGATTACCTGGACATGTGGACAGGGTCAATGTGAGCTACTGCTCCCTACCAAGAGAGAGCTGACAGTCCCCTTCAGACATCTCAGACTCAGTGCTTTGCTCTACACAGATTGCTCCATGCTCTGCCCCAGGCTGGGAGGCTCCTCTCCAAGACACGCGTCTACCACGCTGTCTGACAGATGAGTCTGAAACTGCTAGGGACAGTTCTAAGTTGTTTATATGTTGCACCCATTTCTCCCACCCTTTGCTCGTTATTGGTCATTGTGCGGGAAGCTCTTCAGAGCAGGGACTGCCTTCTTATTTCTCTGCACAGCTGCCTAGCATAGGTCAGTGCTGCTGACTTATAAACAATAATTGCAAGATGCTGGTGGTGCCAGCAGCTAGGAGCTGGGTGAGAATGCAGCCCCCAGCTTTTGCAGGGATGAAGTGCGTACTTCATCCCTGGAAAGGGAAGGGCCACTTTCCAGGTTAATTCCACTGCCACGTACTGACTGCTGCATCACTCCGGGCCATGGAGACCATGCACAAAGGCATGACAGGGCCTCCTACAGCTGGCCTGACGTGGCGCAGGATGAGAGGATTTGGAAGAGCTGCCAGAACTTGCTCTTATCAGCAGTGAACAACAAGGATGAATACAGTGTCTCAGGAGGAGGTCTGGGGCAGAGCGGCTGGTCTTAGGGGTGCCTCAGTGAGTGCATCAGCAGCCCTTGTCCCTCCAGTGGTTACTAATACGGTGCCTGCCAGCATCTGTAGGTTGGATGTCTGCAGATGCTTGGCTGCCAGGGGAACTCAGGTGACCTGCTGCACGCGCATCTCACCAGAGGCATAGCCAGGCAGCTCCGCGATGCCCAGGGCAGTGCCAATTGTAACGGTACAATTAGCTGCTGCTGTGATTGTGGCCACTTTTGTGCCCTCCCCACCAAAGTGGCTCCCTGGGTTGCTTCCCCATCGTTCCCCTCCATTATGCTATTGTCTCACCCAGACTGTTTCCCCCAGGCCTACCATTGCTCAGCTGACTCGGGGAGATGAGATGACTTTGGGGCATCTCAGAGCCCCAAACCAACCCCGACTCGAACCTCTATGCCCATCATAACAGCTGTTCTCTTTGCAGGGACTGTGAATTGGTTTTTACAAACCAAATCCTTTGGTGACTTGGTGGCTGTGTCAGCATTTCACTACATGGTGAAAGCAGCAGGGTGCCTCTGCTTGAAAGCCAATGCTCAGAACTCGCCCAGCCTTTCCTGGAGGCTGGGAAGGGGGTAGTGCAACACCCAAAGGGCACGAGAACCTGGAGACAAGGACACTTGCTGCCTATTTTCTCTTTCTTCCAGAGTCCCTTCTGCTTCTGACTGCATCTGCAAACACAGGTAAGACATGGCCCTTGCCCATCGTGTCATTCGCACCATCATCGAATGGTCCAACACCCTAGACAAGTGTTCATCTCAGACCTGGTAATGGGTACTACTCTTTTCTTACCCTTCTTCAGAGCCTCTTTTTCCATTCCCTCCTTAAACATGCAAAGCACAGAATCCACCTCTTTCAGGTCTAGGAACCCAGAGCCCTCACTGTCCCACTTCTCGAAAAGAGCCTCCACGAGCAGTTTCCGTCGGGCCAAGAGAGACTCACGGTGAACCTAGGACAGGGAAGAAGAGACAGAGGTGGGAAAGCTGGTCTTTGATAACGTAGGGGCACCCATGCTCAGAGTCCAGGCCAGGAGGAGAATTGCAATGGTTGGCTCATTGCTCAGTCATAAAAAGCCCGTTGGCTAGGCAACCACTGAAAATATGCCATTAAAAATCTGAAGGAGATGACAGTCATAAAACCAGGGTGATATTGGGAAACATTAAACAGAAGCAGCAGCTCTGCATTACCACGCAGAACCAACATCGGCTTCTCAAAGGGGTCTGCTCCTGGCATGCAAACAAAGCCTGTGCCAGAAGCCCTGGCGGGATCAATGCAGGCAGGTGGCAGTTTCACAGCACAGAAAAGCCTTTCCAGCCAAGGCTGATCTGGGCTTTGTAAACGACTCTGCAGGATTTGGCAGGGCTCGCTATTTCTGGGTCTCTGTGCAAACTGTTGATTCTGGCCCTGCTCTTAACTGTGCCGGGGCCTACGGTGTTGCATGGTCCTCAGAACCAACCTGTGCACAGCACCAGATGCTAAATGGTTTGAAATTAAATCCACAACGATGGCCAAGCGTGGCGTGTTCAGCATGAGGATGGCAGAGCTGTCAGATCCAATATCTCAAACAAATTAGGTCAGCAGCACAGAGCAAGAGAAGCAAGAGATCTGAGGAAACTGCAGCTGGGGAGGTAGCCACAGGCCGGCATACTGACGAGCACAGCAGAGATACCGGGCACACTGGGTTTGTATGCACATAGGGGTACATGCATGTATGCATGCACACGGAGTATCAGTACACGTCCCAGACAAACACGTACACGCATGCAAAGTAGCTTCTGACAGCAGGTCTTGGGCAGGACTTGCCCTCTGCAGATGAATAAACAGAACTGAACCACTGAAGCCATTTCCCAGCTGGCTGTACACCTGGTGTTTCCCTGAGCCAGGCTCTCTTACAGGCAGACAACCTGTGGCAGAATTCACCTTTTGTCACTCGCAGGGCTAGGGTGGGGAAACCTCACGTGCAAACAAAGGGAGAAAAAGACTCCAGAGCAAGGACTGGAAAGTGAGGACATGAGTGAAATTCAGCCAGGATAGGATTAGCAGGCTGACTTCCTAAGCCTCTAGCTAGATGTTTTGTGTATACATAATACCAGCAACACCTGCCAGCATTTACTTTTTCCAATTGTTCAAGTTTTTCCTCTTCAGTCTGTATGTAGCCTCTTTTTATGAATGCAACAAGTCTCTTCACAGTAGGCAGAGGGGTGTCTTCACCAACAAAGGTCTCCATGAGCTGTACGAACTGTGGCAGGTTGAGACAGCTCTGGTCAAAGGCACTCCTGGCTCGGGAGGCACCACGGGTCTGAATCTCTGCCATGATCGTACGCAAGTCTAGAAGGAAGAAAGCATACCATACTACTGGTTATGTGCAAGGAACCATGCTTGGATACCTCTGGTTATGTGCAAGGAAGCCAATGCTAACCTGATGTGGTCACATCAAGTCATGGGCTTAATCCCAGTCTTTATTCAGTGGGAGTTTTCCTGAACCTGGACTGAAGAAACATCAAGCAAGTGTTTTCCTCATTATCTCTGCATAATGAGGAAAAACCCCATTAATATTTCGTTACAATCTAGCACATCAGACCAAATGCCATTAAGCCATGTTACTCAGTGCAGGCAGCTGAAGTTACTGGTATGCAAACAGTGGGTCTGCCTGATGCAAGCTCGGTATGCAAACCCTTGCGAGTCTGGGAGACCCAACACATCACGCTTGCCGTATCCGACAAAAGCCCCGTGATACAATGGACAATATCCCCCGCGGGAGGTGATGTTTTCACAATTCTGGGAGGGTTCAGAGACTTGTAGTAGAGACTCTGAGTCGCCCAGCGGCTACATTGAACATACTGGGCCGATACCTGGAAATCTGGAGTTTTCGTTGTTCCAGTCCTCTGGAATTTGGTCACCATAACTGCTATACCCGAAACTCAGGTTAGACGTCAGAAGGTCACCTGGGAAGACAAAGCAGACTATGTAAAATGAAGTAGCATCCTTACAAGTGTTAAATTCATAGCATAGTACAGTCAGAACAGCAGTCACCTGACCAGGGAATCTGGTCTATCCCCTGGCTTGCTTCATCAAATGCTTCTTGTCTTGGGGAATGCGATGGATCTGAAATTCAAACAAAGGCACCATCTATGAACTGGAACTTGGGGAAGCCCAAACGCCATGCTGTCAACAGGCAGAACCCACCCATGTAAAACACACGGCACCTCCGTGTCTCTGGAGTTACCCTCATCACACGTAGGCATTTATTCTACTCTGTGCAAGTATTACCTTGTAAAACTGGCTCTGCGCCCCTCACACTTGCAAAACCCGACTCCACGCAACCATTCCAACATCCCTCTGCCCCCCACCCCGAGTGAGCTCCACAGCTCCCACGCTTAACCCGTTGTACAGAGTTGTTCCGACTTATTGCACTGTATGAATGCCAGGTCTGACCTGCGCACTGAACACTGCCCGCTGCTTGGATACTGCTGATTATGTGTAAGGTGCAGTTAGTCCAAAGGTCCTGTGCTCTCCGTTCTTGGGCCCTTTACAAAATGCCTGCTACAGGCATGAAGCTTGTCACTAGGACAGCACAGACTGAGCCCTTGCAATGCCTTAGCTCTGGGGCATAAGATGAACTATTGCTGGACTACCTGTGGGAGGTCTGTTCCTGCATCAGCATTCAGTAATGTGTATAGAGTACCTCATGCAAGCCCTGGAGTTGACTGACTGCAGCCTTCCTAAAGTGAGAGCTTTCATATGCAATTGAAAAGTAAAATATTCCCTCTGGAAATGTAACAAGAGACTAAAACAAGCTGTTTCTATCTGATGCCATAATCTATCTATCTCCTTTGGGGTCTTCATCTCATTTTCCTAATAATTATTAAAACACATTTCTATGTTTAACATTATCAGATTCCCCCTGCCGTGATGCTGCAGAGGTAAAGGGAACATTATGTTTCCCTTTATTAGATAACAATGCTTGAAAAAGCGCCCATCTGCTTTCAAATGGCTTGAACACATACCACCAACAGAAGGATTTACCTGATATCTTGTGAGTGGAACATACTGTGAAACCGTGATGGGAAGCTTTGTGCTGAGAAAAATAGAAAACCCAGAGGCCTGTCTACTTCCAAGCCACCCCCAATTTAACTACATGCATTTGCAAAACCCAGCAGTGGCTTAACTCATCAACACTTGTACCTAGTTTAAAGCATCTTATTTTAAAATTGAATCCTGCTTTTCTAGAGCAAAATAAAAACCACACAATCTGAATCTCACATGCTTGCAATGGCTCTGAATTGGTTTTGAAAAAAAATGTAGTTCCAATTAAACCAGTGCATGTCTCTGGGTAGAAAGAGAATACGATACAGCAACACATAGGACAATAGGTTTTACCTTGACGCTGGTCTTGCTCACACAGCAGGGCAGCGTCTTCAGCCTGCAGCACGGTGTCTCTACTTTGCCGTGATCCTGAGGGAGTGACCTGTGCCTCTGCATCACCCTCTTTGCCTGCAGGGCTTTCTTTCCCCAGTGCTACAGCTTCCTCTTCAACATCTGGTTCGGACGCAGCCAGAGATGCCCCTGCTTCCCCACCCTCTTCTGCGACTCTGTTCTCCACTTCAGGCGTTGGTACTGGAACAGGAACTGTCCCGCTTGGTTCTAGAGATGAAGCATATTCTTTCTGACCGAGCTGTCCTTCTGAACCAGGTTCTCCGTCCCAGATTATATGCTGATCTTCAGAGTCCGGGCCAGGAACAGGCTTGCTTGGTTCTTCAGCCATAGAGAGTTTTTCCTGGCTGACTGCAGAAGCTGGCTCTGAGAAAGGTTTTTTTGAGCTCCCTGGGCTTTCAGCATCCGGCTGTTGGTCCATCCTGGCTGCCTCACTCGAAGCAGTCTCATGGCTAAAGGTGACATCCCCATCTGAACTGCTGGGTTCAGGGACGGTGGTTCCTCCCTTTGCATCCTCTTGGCTCACCTCACTCAATTCCTCTCTCAGGAGTGTGTTTGGCGTTTGTGGGCTGGGTGACAGGATGGTTTCTTCGGTCTCTGTAGTAGCACAAGATCTCTTCTGGCTCACTTGCCCCTCGGCAGCAGGGCTCTCCTCCGAGACTGTATTCACTGCTTCATGGGCTGGTGTTGGAATAGTCTCAGACAACTTCGCAGTCCAGCCAGGTTCCTCTGTATGGATACTGCTTGTCGCAGACTCACTTGTGGCCACCTTTTCCGGGTTCCCCGTTTCATCTTGGGTTGCCCCAGGCCATTCCGACTCCTCCATAGGCTTATCTGTAGCTGGTCCACTGCTGGGTAGAGGTTCAGGTGGTAGGGTCTCTCCCTTAGAAACTTCTGTCTGAGGCCAAGCAAATGTTTCCCTGGACTCTGCGGAAGCAATCTGTCCACCACTGAAGTCTCCCCAGAACTCAGCAAGCTCCATCTCTTGCAATTCAATTATTGGCCCTAACAGAAAAGACATTTAGTTGATTGTTTGTATGGTTTTTATGTTCTCTAACTAGAGGGGAAGCAGTGCAAAAAGATTACAGAGGTGGAGAAAAGTATTCCTTAGTGGACACGTGCTACCTACTCTATATTCCCTGGTGAGCATACACCACCTGCAAGTACTAGCAGCAGTCAGGCGCCCAATGTTCAGCACTGGAGATGGAGCATTTGTAACGGGGGCAGTTTCTTTGCCTCTAGAACTCGTTTGCTCTCAAGATGTGCATTAAGCCACGTTTCTGAAGCAAACACCACTCTCACATTGTCGTTTTCCATATTAAAAAGGAAAGCAGTGTGGTAATTTCCACTGTTTCTGATCTCAGCAGGACACGCTCAAGTGATTTAACATCTAAAAAAATCATTGTATTTTTAAAATTGAATGTTCTCTGTGTTCTTTATAACTCTTCCATGCTCATGGAGAGATTTTAAGTTTAAAAGGACAGAGCTAACATTTATATCAGGCGCCCCAGTCAAAAAGAAAAGCTCTTTTAGGGAAAATGATCTTTCTTGCAATGCTGCCTACAGAAGTACTAGAGTATGCTCCAGCAATACTTCAGTTTGCCACTGGGAGATTTTGTACGTTGACAAAAATCCACTGCTTCCATTACACAGCTTGCAAAAATATGCACCCTTCTTGGGTTTTGCCTGCGACTGACATGACTTCAGCAAGTGTCTTGTCTTTAAACCCATCCCACACATCCCACGTGCTTACACTGTCTTGGATTTCGGAATCCTCTCTTAGCAAGCACCGGGCTGCTCTCATAGAAGTCTTCCAGTAAGGCCAGTATCCTCCGTCTGTCCAAGAGGCCAACCTAGACAGAAGTTACAGCTGTTGGTTCAAAGTAGTTTCTGCATTTCTAATTTTTTTTAACGTCAAAATCTGATGCACTGGAGGAGCCTCTTGTACAGTTTGCAAAGCCTCTGAGCATAGTTCAGGCCTTTGAAGGTACCAGGAATGGATTTATGTACCTTGAGGCCCCATGAGACCTTCCACTTGAAAATTTGTGTCCCACTAAAGCCAGGTTGAGCTCATAGGGGCCAGAACCTCACCTTCAGTGGACATAAGGGGTACACACTACCTTGTATGCATGTCATTGCATATTCCCCATAGATTAGGACTAAATAATGTTAAAACCAACAGTAACACAGGAGTTCTGCAGGAAGAGATGAAAGTCATTCAATCTCATGCTTTAAGTACCCATGCTGCTTGCCTGGAGGGTGTCGTGGAGGAATATTCCCCCCCAGCCAAATGCAGTTACACCACAGTGGTGGCTGTGTGCAAAGGTAGCTTGGTTTTGTGTCCTTTGAAACATCGCGTCTCAGCAACTACCAGTGAAACGAACTAGATCAGTCCGACGGGTTATGGCAAGAAGCCCCCCAACTTCCTCTCTCACGCATGCACTGTTACTAATGTCACAATAAAACAGAGTTGGGGTACAGCTTCTGAACGAGATCTTCCTGGACTCTAAAGACTGGAGGTTGCAAGTGAGAGAGGAACAGGGGAAAAAGCCCTGGTCAGACCCAGTTCCTTCTCCCTCTTCGCATCCGCTCTCTGCCGTCGTGCAACACAGACTGGGCAAGAGGGACCTAGGGAATGACCCAGTAAGTGGCAGTTCTGATGTTCTTGTCTATAAGAGACACCCAATGGTGAACTGAGCACAATAAGAAAGTTTCTGCATGGGTTTCTTACAGGGCGTCTTGCATCCCTATCCCTCGAAATGATTCGGTTTGCAGGGCTGTATCTGTGAGCTTGTTAAAGAGCCGCCTGCTACTCTTAAGAAATGCCATTGGAGCAGACTTGGCCTTGCAGAGATGCATCCCGAGAGGTGCCAGCAGGTCTCAGTGCTCGGTTATATGCAAAATAGAATTACTGTCCTTTCTGCTCAGACAAGGCATGGGGACAGCAAAGGCTGGAAAACTTCAGTGCAATTGGGGATTTCTGATCAGGGAATTGTGGCTTTAAAAAAAAAAAAAAAAAAAAAAAAAAAGATTAAAATAAAGCAATCCTTAAGGACTGTAAGCTTTCTATTTTGGGATGAATTAATGTTATCACTGTTTCAGGGCTACCACCTTTGTAATCTCCTTCCCATTAATGTAATACAGTAGTTGATTAGAGCATAAACGTGCTTAAATCCATTATTTGTGGCAACGACTTTTACATCTGAATTATTGATTGCCTTCTGAGGTTTTGCTTGTGAAGTAAAACTGTCAAATACAAAATTCACCAAGCTATTAATTCTGGGTCAAATTTTCCATGCCTTGAGGCAGAAGAAATAAATGTAGAAGTTTGCTGTTGCATTCTGGAAGTGAGCCCGGGAATGCGGGTTGGTAGCCTTGTTCTTTATAATCTAAAAGCAAAAGTGGCTGGACCTGAAAATGAGCGAGATCGGCCCGCGTTCAGCTGGGATCAGGGGCCCCAAGGCACTGAATCAAACATCTCAGGAGGAAATGCTGAAAGGTAAGGAACTGAGGAAGTGATATTTTCCATTACTGCCACACCTTTCATCTTAAGTGATCGGAAAGAGCTTTGCAAACTCAAAGCATGCCGCGGTACCGGAATGCAGCCAGCTCTGGGGCGACGAGTGGCGTGCTCCACAACAGTGGGGAGAGAGAAAATTGGAGCCAGAGCCACCAACCAGAAGAGGGGCTAAAAGAGCTTTAATATTATCCATGAAGAGCAATTGGAGCCTATTGTTAGTCATGTATGTCTCCTGTAGTTCAGGTCCTGCTGGTAAGAAGAGCTGATAATTCCAGCTTTTGTCTCCTAAACTTATACAACACGAAGAGTTTATCTCCATGATTCCAAGTATCAACACCCTCTCAGTATCAAGGTCCAACTACCTTGCACCTTCCCATGCTCTTCAAGCAGTTTACTTCACTGAATAATCCAAGTCAAATCCTGCATCTCCGTAACGTAAATGCAAAAGCAGAACTGTCAGAGCTTGTTTTTAAAGATGTTATTCCACCACTAGCTAAAGCTTGGATACCCCACAGAGTATTTCCATTCCCTGCCCTTATTTTCCTTTTAAGTTCCCCCAGCTGTTGCCTGTCAGAATCACCTGAAAGTTGCCCAGCAAATCATCAGCATTAATGCAGTTTTGTTTTTTTCCAAAAAGTAATTAAGAATGTGGCGTTATTTTCCGGAGCTGCTGCTCTTGATTTCAGATGCTTTTTTGGCGCTGTGAAGTGCCAACAGCGTTGAGAACAGTTTACTCCTATTCAGATCTTATGAAAATGAGTAAAAGCACAAAACATTTTAGAGAGGAAAGAAGTTACTGAATATGCGGTAAGGGGAAGGAGGGAGGGATTTTCCACCTTGTTTTCAGCTTGATGCAAACTTTCGCTCCCCTCTAGGCCTGAGGAGCACTGGTGCATGCTCCGGGGGCCAGCCCGTGGTACTGCCGTGGTGTTTGCGGTGAGGACTGGACGACCCACCCCACTTTGATTCCAGTGGTGACAGCGCCGAGTCACATCCGGCAAAGGCTCCCCAACCCATTAACAAACCAGCTGCCACCTTTGGATCACTGGCAGATCAGCAACTGCTGCTTGATTGTTCCCCCTTGCGCACAAAGGATGTATATACTGCGACCACCAAAATATCCTGGCTGTTGCCCGACACAGGAAGGACAGCATGGGGAAGAATGATAAGGAAATCTTTGTTCTTTCTGTTCCTGCAAAGTAATCAGATACAACTGCTCAAGACGGCAGGACTTCAAAAAAAGAGCTGTTCTGTAATCAGTTACTTTCTAAGGCCCTGGGTGTAAAATGTCTCCACAAATTCATGCAGGTACAGTTACAGCATTGCCAGGAAATGTGCTAAAAGCACCAAGACACAAGGGAGTCCAGCCCATAAGTGTCACATTTAAAAACATCATCTTTTCTTCTATGATTTTAGAGATGAGGCTGCATTTTACTGTGGCCTTGTTTTGGAACAGGGTTTGACTGGTCAATCCAAGGTGTTCTTGCTGAGCCAATACCCTCACCGCAGTGCAGCTCCGAAGTCAAAAGGACTGGGAGGACTCCTTGTAATCCGACTGTAGTTTAAATACTGCTCTCTCAGCTCCACGGCTCTAATTGCAAATCATTGAGACAGACAATACTACTCACCCTGCAAAACTGCAATAATTACCTGCCACCAAACAAATGCAAATCAGGAATCAGAAATAACTAGCTTGCTGTGCTTCACAGAAGGAGAACCACAGGTAATGCATCACACTCAAATGGCAGAAGTTTGTATGGGCTGGCTTGCATCTCAGATCTCCCCTGTGGGTATAGTTCAGCTGGGACGATTACAGGAGGCAAACCAGGTCAGATCTCAGAGATCTGCACTGACCACACTGTAATTTGTAAGCTAGATTTGGTGAGCCAGTCTCCAACACAGATATCTCTAGCAGCCATCTTGGTAGTCTGGTAATGTCCCCCCCGCCACGAGTGATAGCTTACTCCAGTAGCTATTCTTTCCTGCCATTTTATTCCAGCTTTAATGCTTCTTTTTCTCAGAGATACTATTATTATCACCAGTGACAGTGGTGGCAATTATTAAAAGTCACAAAACCAAGGTGAGAAAAGTAGCATTAAAGGTCCGATTTAAATCTTTGAAACCAGATCCACTCCAAAGTAAAGCAGAAGTTCTGGACTGTTGCTTTGACACCCGAGGCTAATCTGAAAAGAAAAATCACACCTGCAGGATGTAAAGTGTGCACTACCATCCCATCCCTTGTCACATGTGCTCGCATACGCGCTATTTCCTTGCATTTGGCCAGCAAATACTAAGAGTGGAAGGAAATATTTTAAAATGCAAACAGATAGCATGGAGGTTTAGATTTTCCTCTCTAAAAGGATACATTATGGCCCATCCTGATGGGAAAATGGGAAAATTAAGTATTTTCTGACTGAGACACATCCCTTTTTTCATCTTTGAAATGAGATAACAGCTGCCTGCTGCTCTCTAAAACGCACTGCTGCTGCCAAAATGCACTTGGTAATGGCATTCTCTTGGAGGCCCCGACATGATTTGCACAATACAATGGAGCTCAGTTCATTCCCTCTGGTAGGTGTGCTGGAAACATCAGTAGAAGGGCAATGAATGGGGAAAAAAGTGCAATACTATGGGAAACTGTTTGTGGTACAAAAGGCTACAGTGACTGCTAACTGAGGCTACTGGATGCATTGGGGGTAAAAGCCAATTTCTAACGTGTCACACCACTGATCTCTCAACTCCCATTATCTATGGGCTTTCAAAGTATACAGTCATTCTTTTAATTGGGATAAATATGATCCAAGGAGGAAGCATCATATAGAGTTTAGATGCAACCGAATGTGGACTGCCTGGGCGCTCTCTCCTCCTAGCTCTGTAGCCAACTTGCTGCGTTAGGAAAATGAGACGCAGGGAGCTATCTGTAAATTGGAGATAGTACTAGTAGTACTCAGCTCAGGGGGTTGCGAGGCTCACTTGCTTTTGCAAGTGCTAGAGTGATGTATGTGAGAGGCAAAGATATTTGGGGGTGGAATCTGTAATTGGATCAACTGTCTAGTTGGGATAAAAGTTAGACAAGCTTTCAAATGAAGGAGAAAGTTTTGTGTGCAGAACTAATCTCAAGTATACAGCTGGTCCAATAAAAAGTTATCATCCCCAAAAATCCTTACCTTTGCATAGCATTTTAAGTTTAATTACTATTTATAAATCATCTTGAGTTTTTCTGGACGAAAAGCACGAGGGAAGTATAATTAATCCAATGTATTCTGCTCATGTAATAGTAAGTCCATATATTTTAGAATATGGTGGCATGAGCTGAGAACTGGCCTGATGCCGGGATTAACTCTTGTATGCTTATGAAAATTACCTTGGAATATATCAAAGGCAGTCGAGACCTCAATTTACTTCTCCTCATATCTTATCTTACCCTGCTCCCTGCCATCATGTAGGGCCATGTGTTCCACCCCTAATTACACATTAGGCTTAGAGGATGTAGATTGCTTTTCTATCTATATAACAAACAGCAGCCTGTTTTACTGTGTAGCAATTGCTGCTATCCAAACAATGGGGAGTAAACTCAAATCAAAAACCTGGAGCTACAGACTAGGAACGAAAAAGAAGCAATTGTGTTAGTAAGAGTTACCAGACAAGAAACACAGTGATGCTGAACATACTTTGAGAGTTTCTTGCCCTACCTTCCCATGAGCACAGTCCAGGAAGAGATCAGTGAACATCTGCCTCCAGGTGTTATGTCTGATCGTATCTCGGAGTTCATCTGCGCACTGGCAGAGGTGCTTCAGGAACTCCTGGAACATGTCACTTGTAAAATTTTGGATGTAAGAATGCACGTACTGTGGAAGAAAAAGAAAAAGGTGTGAATAAATCATTCCCCTTTGAATATCTTCCTTTTTTGAATTTGAAACTGCATTGCACGTAGGGAACTGAGGCTGGAATGCCTGCCTGAATTTAGAAAAAAGGGTTTAGGTACAAGTGCCCGTTATTATTTTGCAAGCATCTCATAGCTCCAAAAAAAAAGGGACTCCATTGTGCTAGGCATCGTGCAAATACTTCCTACATTGCTTGTCTCAGTTCCGACCCAAAGCGTCATTTCACGACTCTCTAAAGGCCAGAGGCGCTGGGCTGGAGTCGCCCTGCTGTAACTAGGCAGACCTGGCCGCAGTTACACCAGCAGCAACGTCGGGGCGGCGTGTTTTCTCGGTTGCATTCAGTATTCTTGGTGTTACTCCTGAGGTGGCATTTTGGGTCCTGCAAAAGCCAGTTGCTCAAAGTGACACCCTTCTCTAACACCACAAAAATACTGGTACTGTTGCCCAAAGGTTTCAGGCTTGATAAGAAACATTCCGCATAACATTTAAGAACTACCTTTTGAAAGCAACACTATTGTCACCCAAGTCCTCTGACACTGGGAATACTACTGAGCTGAGATTCATTCTAAACCCCTCTCACAGAGACACTTTAACACTTTGGATTTATAGCTCTGTGGGTTTTATGAGCAAAAGCAATACTGTTCTAGCAATGTGGCCTGCATGACATCAATAATAATGGCTGGCAGAATAAACCACAGTCCCAAAGCCTGGGTGGAAATCTTCTGGCAGCTTTCTGGGGTCAGCTGCAGGATGGAGAATCCTGCTAAGTTTATTAGGCAATTTCTTAGATGTGGCGCGTTCCCCGTACATCCCTTTTTAGGGCACCAGGAAATAAGCATCGAAGCCTTTGGTCTTTATTACCATTACTATCGCACCCAGTGGGGCAGGGAGGAACCCAATAGATCCACTCATTCAGAAAAGTGTAAGCTTTTGTAGGCAACAACCTACTCTCTCAGATGGTATGAAAGTCCACTCCTGGCCTATAAAAGCATATGCATTTCTGAACCATTTAGTCTCCAAAGTGCCACCTTGCCCCACCTTCAGGCAACCATGGCTAGCTACCTCTCTCCCTCACCCCAGTGACAGAGCAATAGAGAGAAGAGGTAGCCAGCAGAAAGGTATGATAAGGGCTTGTCCACCTGTTAATACTAGTGTGGCTTCCTACTACAAATGGGGATAGGTGAACATGAGCTCTTCTGCAGTTCGTGCAGCTACACTGCCTTTTCCCTTCCAGTAAGGAAAGGGCGCATTTCAGCCCGGAGCTAACAGCCATTGCTCCCACAACGCATCTTCCCCGATGGCACTCCTGGTAGCCAAAAGCAGTCTCACCCCTAGACAAAGGGGTGCTGCTTCTGCATTCTTCCCTTTTCTGGCCAACACAGTTCACTGCTAGTCATAGCTCATTAGAGTGAATTATCTCTCTGCCTTTTGGAAGTGATCCCTTAGGCCACTGCTCTTCTAGTCGTGTCACCTTAGACTTTCATTAATATTTGTAAAGCGCTCTGCCAATGGAAAGTGCTATCCCCATGATGACTGTTATTATACTTATTTACTGAGAGTGTCTCATCCATCATGGAAAAGCAAAGACAACAATCTCTCACTTGCTCCCTCTGTCTCAAGACACTCCACTTACGGTTGGTAACAAATACTTCTAAATTCCACCCATTAATGCGTCTGTGGATCCCACTGATCTCAGCAGAACTTGATGGGGCCGCATGTAGATCCGAGAGCATAACCTTGCCCTAAAGTCCTGCTCAAAAGGCTTTGACTCCCATTCTAGAAGTGGTAGAGGCCCTGCATTTTAAAATGTAGGCCCAGGATATAATGTATTTGCTCAACTGGTGGGGATTAGTCTCCAGACTCTAAGCACTTCAAAATAAAAAAACCAAAACCCTCCCACCCTATTACTGAAGGAATCACAATACAAAGGACCATAGTCAGCCTCTTTGCATGCTCAGAAGATCCCTCCACTGCCTCTGTACCAGTCATTAAGGAACCCAGAGCTGCACTGAATTTGAGGAAGACAGACAAAAAGAGCCATTTAATTTTCAGCTTCATTAAAAATCTATTCTTTCCACATGTAAGGAGGCCTGGATTAGTTTGGGGGCAGATCATGCTGTTCAACCTGCTAAAAGGATGATGCAAACTGGTGAACAAAGGTAACTTTAAGCTGTCCTGAATGAGGTCCATTAACACTGTCAAATAGCCTCCCAAGGGAAGTGGTGAAAGCCTCCTCACTTGAATCATTTAAACCTGGACTGGAAGAGGCACTGGAGAATACCGGGAGGTTGTAGGAATACTCCTGGCTGGCATAGGGACCAGAGGAGTTGATGCTGTAGGTCTGCTCCATTTCCAATTTTTGTTATTGGATCACTCAGTTAAAAGCTAAAAAAGGTAGTAAATCTGTTTGTTTAAAAGCATTCTTTTAGCTTGAACAGAATATGAATTAATTCAGGACTCATTCACGTTCTGTGGAGATTATCGCTAAAATAAAATGCTAATGCACAAAAGTGGTTCTCCAAGCTCCCGTTATCCGCACACATTTCCTTAATTAAATGCAGTCACTCTAAGGTTAAATGTAAAAATACCTCATTTCATGGTAAAGGGGAAAAAAAGGAATCCTCAACCAATTACCAGAGAAATGCATCTCTATGCAAAATACTCAAAGAGCAACTCTCCTGAGAGAGCAGGAGACAGAAATCACACCCAGTTGCTTGATATTAGTCTCTGCACAGCTGCTTTATGCTCTGTTCTTAATTATCATAACAGTACCCACTAGCACTGCAAAGTTAGGGGCTGTCATCATTTCTATTCTAAATGGTCCTTTCCACAGGCTTATAGCCCAGCCATAAAATTCAACTCTGCCATAGGTGGAAACTCAGCTGCTACAGTCTTGGCCCACGGAGATTTTCAATAAATGCAGTTTGAACTGAGTTGGTTGTTTTCTAGTTAATGAAGGGGAAAGTGCCAGACTGGAAGCCTTAATTATATTCCTGGACTTTGGCAAGTCAAAGTGACTTCTTGGATGTTTCCTTTGTAACTTGTTCATGAACAGCAAATCCTTTTCTATGCCAGTGGGTGCCAAGATTATGGACAGAAAGATTTGGGAACATCTGCTTAAGCTATATGCCAACTGAGTGGAGGAAACGCATGATAAAAGGTCACCAGGTTACTTGGTCTAGAGAGTAAAGCCACCAAGGAAGACCCACCACCCAAACCACCCCATTTCTTTAGAGTTTATAATAATACTCTGGTTTTTATACAGGAGGAAAATGAATGAAGTGAATGAGACTCTTTACAAAACATTTTTTAACCCTAACAAGAGGAACTGATGCTGAAGGAATTCATATTTAAAGGCACTTTTCATGTGGCACTTTAATTAGAGTGGCTCCGAGAGCTGCTGTAATTACAGTGCCGTGGCATCTTGTGTATCAGCATCCCTGTGCTTCAAAATGGAGGCGAAGGTGCTTGAACTGAAGCTCGTTTGACGAGCTCTAGTTCAGGCCCCCTGGCCCCCATTTCAAAGCGTGGGAAGACCGATACAAGACACAGGAGGCTGCTGCAGCACGGTAATTACCATGCTCCAGCAGACTGAATTAATAATTGCAGCACATCAGAGCAGCCTCCGCTCTTGCGTACAGGCACCCCAAGCGAGGCAGCACCCCAGTCCCATGCTCCAACCACTAGGTGGCACCACTTGCTGCGGGTTTTCCCAGGCTAGCCTACGGACCGGGGAGGCAGACTGACCGCGCCCGGCGCAGCACAGCTCACGTGGATTCACCCGAGGGCGCACAAATCCTGTTCACATACCTTGCTTTAAATGAGCAGGGACTCTCGCACAACCGCCCAACGCCTCAAGGAGCTTTTGGTTCACTGAAGAGTACGGTTCATTCCGGGTACACAGGGGTACAGAGCGATTATCCGCCCAAATCCTGACCGCACACTTATGTCCTGGCATCTGATGGAGTTGCCCTCTGCTTACAACATCTTGTTACACATCCCTGGTTGAGTTAGTCTACAAGGTGCACCTCTACCCTGCCTTCAGACTAAATGACCAACTACCTCTCTCTGTTTTTTGAAAACACTGAGCCTTTGCCCGAGATCACTTCAGCGTTCAGTCATCTTCCACCCCGCTTCAGGAATTACAGAAGCGGACCAACTTTTAAAAGACTTAACTGCTCATTTACACTACCTTTATCAAGGCATGCCGTGATCATGGCACTGAAATGGGTTACCTCGGGAGGTGGGGAGTCTCCATCCTCAGAGGTTTTTAAGGCCTGGCCTGACAAAGTCCTGGCTGGGATGATGTAGTTGGGGTTGATCCTCCTTGGAGCAGGGGGTTGGACTAGATGCAACCTCCTGAGGTCCCTTCAGCCCTCATTGTCTGTGATTACAAAGACTGACCCCTGGCAGTGTCTGCATTTATTATGGCCCAATTATTTCTTTCACTCACTACAGTTTTCTCTACGGAACAGTTCGAAGATGCCCCATAGTCACCGTCAGTAGCCCTCATTCTCATGCACTTAGTGATGCTGCAACATTGCGACAGGGGGCAAGCTCGGGGCTGGGTCTCGTGCCAGTCCACCCACCTGTCTCTATGGGGCAGCCTGCCTAGTCTTGCCTGCCATGATTTTGCCGTTTCCATAAACAGGTGGAAAGTGCAGGAGACTGCCTATTACACACCCCAGTGCCAGGGGGCACTATCTGTGGCTCCAAGCCTCCCCTACACTGCAGCCTCACCGATGGCATCCACAAGATACTCACACCCCACACCACGACTGGTGCTCTAGGGTTTCACAGGGAGTTTCACACCTCCCCCAGAGCAGCAGGTCATCATGCCAAAACTACAGGTCTTACTCACAACCCACACTTCGCCTCTGAGCTGTGCAGGACTTACCCCTCATGCTCATCATCCTCACAACTGATTCCTTCTCCCAGGGGGAGGCCCATGTGCTGCCCATCAGGCTTTCCCACAGCCCTACTCAGCCCTTTTCCAGGCCCTCTCTGGGGTTACACATCCACCCCCTCCTTTGGGACTCCAGGGTTACCTTCCCAGGTGGAGGCTCAGGTGGTCATAGCTATGCCTGGTCCCTTGTATCCACCAAGCCATGGGGGCTGGGGGATAAGGCACCCCAGCCCACCTTTCACCAGGGTGGCAACTGACCTGGCATTTCCTGGGGACTGCCACACCACTAGCAGCTCCACCAGGCCACCCATCCCCAGCAGGGCACAGCTTTAGGTCATGCTTAGGACCAAGAGCCCTCTGCTCTTACCTACAACATGCTTTATACAACTTTTCAGCCTGGCAGTGTCCCTACCTAGGCCGCCAGCAGCAAACTGCTGGGTTTATATAGGCAGCCAGGGTTTTAAAATGGCTGTGGCAATCAAGCACCTGCTGGCTGCTTGACTCAGCCCTTAAAGTGGCAGTACCACACACATACATGCAGGTACACGCATGTTCATGCCCATACTTTCACGCACAGTTGCTGCATCTACATGGGATGTTGTCTGCACAGTTGCTCGTTACTACTGCGCAGTAGTGTTGCGTAGCATGAAGCATAATATGATGCTACTGGGCAGTACTAACAAACTACTGCACAGTCAGCATCACCAAAAAGCTGTTCAGGGATGCTACTAAGCAGTAATGCCAGATACTGTACAGTCATTTAGTACTTGTGTATGCAAGTACTAAATGACTGCATAGTAACAACTGCGCAGTCCGCATCTCATGTAGACGCAGCCAGTATTCATAGATTTACAGGAATAGGCACCAATGGGGCACTGCTTTGAATTTAATCTGTAATCTGCTGAATTATAAAAAGTTAAGGAGGAGAGGAGTTGGGAGGCAAGAGGAGGAGGATGCAGAGATGCTCTATTTGACCTCTTAGCTCCATTGCTTTGTGGCACAGTACATGTACTGGTGGTTCCCTGCAAATGCAGGCCAGGAGCTTCTCATCATGATAATCAGCCCTGAATACTTGTGCCAGATGGAGGAGACATGGGAGAAGGTGCATATTGTTTAAGCTCCCTGAGAAAGGTCTCTCTTACCTTACATTGCACACCCCTCTTGGAGTACATTTTAAATGGAAACAACAACACAGTGGTTGAATACACTCCCGCTGTGAGCCAAAACCAGAGTGCTCTTCATCCTGAATTAGTTTTTTGTTGTATTTTACTTTGGCTAATAGAATTTCCATAGGAATAATAAATGCTATTGGAACAGCCCTAATTACGGCAGAATGATGGTCGCACCGGGGACCAAGTCTCCTGTGAACGACTGATGCAAAATCAGAATTCACGAGTGACTTGGGACTCGGCGCCTTGCAGCAGAGCAGAGGCGGTGCCCTCAGGCACTCTGGAGAGGAAGCGAGGGAGATGCTTTAAACAGCTCTGCTTTTAAAGTGTCCCCTGATAATCAATCCACACACCAGCATGGGCAGCGGCCCTGGAGGAAACTGTAAGTGTTCCACTCTGCTGGCTGGAGAGAAAGGACCGTGACCACTGGAGCTGGCAGGCAAGGGATATGAGGATGCAGATGATAAGGCGTGATCCAGACCATGAAATGCCCCGCTGTAACCAAAGTCATGGTCTGGGATTAGGCAGAAGGGCGAAGCTGTTCATCTACTAGTGTTCTCATCCACCAAGGGAAACACCCCTCAAAGGCATGTGCAATACAAAAACAGAGCGCTCAACCAGACCTAGGTATTTATTTTCTCACCTCTATAAATTTTTCTTCATTCACTTTTTCTTCCAGCGTGTCTATGGTTTCCAGCTTTCTGTCGTAGATCCCTGGTGAAGAAGAAACTAGTATTAGCCAGAATATGGGCAGATGAGTCCCTGCTGAACTGTATTGCATTTTGCACCTCCGATGTGTATACCTTCCTACTGTGTTGCATGTATCTAGGGCCACACTGCACTGTGGTTGTGTGAACGCCTGGAATTGAAGTACCTACACTGAGATCCTGTTTGCTCATCTCTGCTCCCAAATCCACGGTGAGTTTCCTGAGTGTACAAAGGCAACTGCTTCTGATTCTTACAACCCCCGTCATCACTGCCAATCACTCACAAGCAGGGCTGGTTGTACAGACACTGTTTCTTGGCGACAGAGCCACAGAATAAGAAGGTACAACTCACACTGACTTCTGTTTAGGTCAGGGCAGAAGTGGTTGATAGTTTGATAGACTGGTTCAGTTCCTTTAAATATTGGGAACCTGTTACTGGTACATTGCAACTGCAAAATAACTTTGAACTTCCTAACTAGAAGCAGATCTCCTCTATCCTGAGAGCAATAACCTGTCAGCCTAGCAGCCATATGAAGAAAATCCTATTGACTTTACAACATTTGCAACCATATTTTAGCCCAATTCTGGGCCACAGCAGTGGAACTGAGAAGAATGCCAAGTGTCTGTTAAGGTTTGTGTAGGAGGTCTTGAGAGGAGAAATGTTATTTCTTTTGGGAATATTATTCTGTTATTCTTTCTTCTACAATACAGCAAGTGAAACATCAGGAATAATGAGTAAACTCCCAGTGGAGCCCATATACTTCTTGTTTCTCAAGACATTCATAAGCTATACATTATCTTTATTAAACTATAAAACATGGCTTAATGTTCACTTAGTGGGCACTGGACTCTATTAAATGAAATGCACCAGAAATAGAGCAGAGCTGTTAGCAGACTACTGCAGCGCCTGTCTTGAACAACTGTAGATCAAACAGCTGAACAGGAATTTTCTCCTTTTACTGTGCCAGCTTTCCATCAGACTGGGAAGAATTAGGAAGCAGTGCCACAGCGCCAATAGCACGGGAGGACAGCAGTTGACATTGCAGGTTGACACTGCACGTTACCAATGTAAGCTCAGAGGAAAGCTTCTGCAACAAAGAATGTGTTGGGCAAAGGCAAGGATGAAGGTTTTTCCAGTGGAGGACTGAAATGTGCTCTGGCATGCCCTGTAGAGCCTCACATCCAGAAGGTGATTACAGATGATCATTATACCTCTGTTTATTTAAGAGGTCTGACAGCAGACTTTATGCTGCCACTTCAACCTAGTTCTAGCCCTATATATTCAATTATCATTATTTAATGATGTCAAGCGTAAGCCATAAAGTGGACAAGAATTATGTAAATCCTTTCACTGCTGAGTGTGCTGGTGTCTGGGCCCTATCTCGCTGTATGTTGCTGTCATTCCTCCACTGGCCAAGGAAGATGCACTTGTTTGGGGAATCTCGAGGGTTTCTCTCAAGCCCCAGAAGGGAGCAGCACTTCTGTGCTTGCTTTTTTTCACCCACTACCAAATGTGCAAGGCTCTTCCTTTATAGCCAACATCTTTGCCAGCTCGACCCTCCTCACAGAGTCCATGCTCGCTTTCCTTCTGCCCATGTGTGCTGCCAGAAACCATACCAGAACCTAGTGCTCTTACCTAGTCCAGCACCCGGGGAAGCAGAAGAGACAACATCCAGAAATGACCTCAGGGCACTCTGAACCTAGAAATCAAAGCAACAGTTAAAGGTCTGCTTTTGTGATCATTAATACATTTACGCTGGGAAGAATAGGCATCTCTGGCTGTCTTGGGACCTTCCCACTAAAGTGGGGCCATCCTCATGGATGTTACAGCTGCTGCCTTCTGGCACCTTCCCACTGGCGGAAATTCAGGCCCTGGGTAAGTTAAATCCCCATAGTGATAATGAGGTTAAGGACAGTTATACAAGTGATGTAGCTAGCACCTAGGAAAGGTATTTCTGTAGCACAGTGCCAGCCACCCAGACAGTTCTGCCATGATGGCCTCAAGACAGATGCAACACTGCCAGCTCAGATTAAAAGGCAGTAAAGGAGACTTGATGGTGGGTCTGGATGGACAGGAATAACTGACTCCTGATTTCTGGCATGGGTTGTCTGAGGCCTCATAGCACCTCTGGGAGGGCGGGCACTGATATCATTCTCACTGTACAGATGGGAACCGAAGCCAACAGAGGCTGAGCGCCTTGCCCAGGTTCATACAGGAAGTCTTTGGTGGAGCAGACCGGAGCCCAGGCCCCCAGCTTGCACCCTGATCACCAGACCATCACCATCCTGCTGCTCCCTTGTTGCTCTTTGCTACAGCAGACTGCGCTGCCGCAAACACCTCCGCTCTCCTCCTCCCTGGGGTTCATGCAGCAGTGCTGCTACGGATGCGTGCCCCAATTACCAGTGCGAGCGGTATCCTTCCACTGACATCCAACGTCCACTCCTTGAACTGCACTGCCAGGGCCTTCTTCCGCATCTCTGTCACCTGAGACTTGATTCTCTCCACCTGCTCCCTTTGCTCACGTTTTCTCTTTACCTCTGACTTCATCCTGGCTAGCCTGTAGGGCAGGGGCATACAGTTTAGAAAGACACTGTCATGGCCTGATCTAAGCTCCACTTGGTCTCCCCTGAAGAGCTGCAAGAAAGAGAGTAGCTGCTCACTGCAAGTCCTGTACTTTTAGGTATGAGGTTTCTTCCCCAATGAGGGATTTGCTGTTGTGGGCAATAAATAGTCAGCCCAGATATCTGAATTGTGGGCAGCCCTTGGAAGGTGAGAGTGTTTGTGCTGTGTAGCATATGCCTCTCCTGGAGGTCCATGCAACTGAGAATCTGAATGAGGAATTTCTGGGTACCAGGTGCATGATTATGGAGAAAACCTTTTTTTTGAAAAGTGCAGTGAACTCTCTCTGAGCCCAGACAGCGACAGGCAGTTAGGGGCAGAATCACCCCGGTGCAAAATGACCGGTTTGTGTAGTTACAGCAGTGATGAATTTTGCCTTTAATAACTGAACACATCTATAATGGTGCTAATCATTAATTATGTAGAAGTTCTTCAATTTTCCTGCT
>NW_005842914.1:436062-438273 GCF_000455745.1 Alligator sinensis
CTGAACATTTTAGCGGGAGCTGAGGTGTATAATTTTGCTACACTTGATTTAACAACAAAATTGCACCATTATGCATTTGTCTCAGAGCCTATGTACCATCTCATGTAAAGGTTGCACTGGCAATGAACTATAGTGAATTAATTTTCTTATGTACAATCACACAGTGAAGTCCTCACTGCTTCAGGACAGGATTAATTTGCCTACCAGACTTTGGCTTTTTGTTGAGTATGCAGAATTTGCAAGTCTGGACCAAAACCTCCTCCTTTCCTTCTTGATCGTACCTGCTTTGCTTCTCTGACCTGTCAAGGATGCCTTTGCCAGTCCTCCATTTTGTACACAGCACATGAGGATTTTATTACACTCATCCTGTGTAGGCTTTTTTCAAACCCCACTAACTTCTGAAATGCTTCACAAAACCAACTGCATGACCAGACTTCACTATGCCTATTGTACAGCATTTCAGCACAGCTGGAGGGAGTAGTCTGAAGGTATTTTTATACCCATGTCAAAGGACTGTTGGAGTCTTTGTCTCTGTATTGAGATGAATGTGCAGTGCACTTACACCGCTCTTAGTTACAGCAGTCTAAAGCCAGCCCAAGTAAGTGGTGTTACTCCCATTTGCGCTCCTGTCACTGCTTTCTGGCCAAGGCAGGGGTGGATTTCAAATTCTTGGGGCCCTAGGCCCAAAGATCATGGGGCTAGCACGCTAGTGAGCAGCTGGCATCCCCCTAAAGCAAGTGCCAGACAGCTGCTGCAGATGTGGCTCACGCCCCAGATAAGGTGAGGCAGGGTTGGAAAATCTAATGTCCCTTTTCCGGATGCTTTCACTCATGCTGCAGGGAGGGGTGTGGAGCCGCTGGTCCCATCAGGGGGTCAGGAAGCTGCACCCAGGAAATAAAATGAAAGCATCAGGCCCCGCTTGGAGGGCAAGGCAGAGGCAAGCGTTGCACCTGCTCTGATGATTAATCTGGGTAGTGCCAAGGCCAAGGCACAGCATGCGCTGTACTTGCAAAGGGCAGTGATTCTGCTTCTTTAGGCAGCTCCTTTCATGTGCTACCACAGGCAAGGGCCTGGGAGTGCATTCCCCGTCGGGTGTCCCTAGGTGCAGGCCAAAGGCTGTCCCACCCCAGAAGCTTCCTTCTGCTTGGAGCAGTACCGGGGATGCTCAGCTCATGGGAGGTGTCGTGAGAGTGACTCTTCCAGGCAGAACGAAGCCTGTTTCTTCAGGAAGGCAACCCCCAGCTCCCAGTCGGAGATGGGTGAATCAGCTGGAAGTGCTGGCATCTTTTAAACTACTCCAGGCTTTATTGCAGTGTGACTCAATTCAGAGAAGAAAGAAATTTTTCCCTCCCTGCTCTTGTGCTCTCCTTGGCTCCCTACCTGGATGCTAATAATGTGGAGGAAAGAAGAAGGCTGAGGAAGATCTCCCAAGGCTGGGAAGCGGCAGGAAAATCCTGGGCTCACTGAACTCCTGCTGCCGCCGGTGAGACCAGAACATCATGGCCAAGCTTTCTGGATGTTAACTGCTGCCCTCATCTCTGCTCTCCCATGCTCAGTGACTCATGGCAGGAGTTTCACACCCGAACAGGGTGACAGCAAAACCCTGCAGTGCTACCATGGTTATTCTGCAAACCCCGTGATGCAGCCAGCAATGAATATGCAAATCCGGAGAAACTAAGAACACAAATCCCTTAATAATACCACCTGAGGATATGCAAAACCTCTTATGGTCTCAGCCGTGTAAATCCCCTGGCACTGGCATCTAAGACGCTGACTTCAACATCTCTTCAACACACTCATTTCCTGAGCATCGAGTCTGATGCTCGTTATCTATCCAATGACAAACATGACTCAAACCTTAAACTAGAACTACCATCCCAATGCAGCAGGAAGCTGCGATAAGAGCTCCAGGAAGCTCAAAATTTCAACTTCAAGGGAAACTCCAGTGTTTAAAAAAAATAACTTTGGTTCTGAATGAAAAATTGAATTTTAAAAATGTTTAGCAAATTAAAAAAAAAGATTTAGAGCAAATGAACCCATTTTGTATCAATTTTTCCAAAACAAAGTCAAGCCACTGACATGTCTCCAGCTGCAGGGCAGGGTGCTTAGATGCTTTGAGACTCTGGTTTAAGCCAGGAACCCCAGGATGCCTGGCTCCAAAGAGCAGTGCTTCCCCAGAGCCACAGACCCTGACAGCAGGAGCTCCTGAAC
>NW_005842914.1:438304-450678 GCF_000455745.1 Alligator sinensis
TGGACGTTCATCAAAACCCTGTTTTGTCAGAAAATGTTGTGATTTTCAGGGATTGGCAGAGCTCTCAGATGCCAGTCACTAGTCTACCCACATGTACTTTCAAGTGCAGGTACACTGGCGTTAAGTGACTGCATGCAATTCCATTCCTCGCCGCTGAACCGTTTCCAGTAAGGGTTATTCATGTGCCTCTACAATACCTTGTATGTGCATTAGAAACACTAGCGAGAAAGCAAGTGAGAGAGATTTAAGCACAGGCCTTGTTCACGTAACACTGGGAATGCCTATCATCTTAATCTAGTGTCTATGCATGAGACATTTGTGTCAACATTTTGCTTCCACAAATCCTGACACCCAAATCCTGACACCAATTTTTAAACTGCATGCATTATTTATGCAGGCAAAATAGAGTATATGCAAATCCAAGTCATCATTGTACAACACCAGACATGAGAATGAAGTGATCTGGAAGTTAATGACTCATTCTGACATCACTGCAAGCACCTGTGGTCCATTGTATAAGCACAAATAATCCCTTCTACGCATTTCTGAACAGAGACATTCAAACGGATGAAAGTATCGTTTGTTCATTTAATATACCAATTTTTATAATGCCTCCATGCTGGGAGATAGCATTGAAAAAACCCACAACACTAATCAAATAACACTGTGCAAATGATCCGGGGGGGGAAAGAGCTAAGGATTAATGAAAAGTCTCCAAAAGAAAGCGATGATGAAAAGGAAAAAGCAACATAGCCAGAGGGGTGCGGATTTCAAGTGAATGGACCTACAGGGAATTACAACCAACAGGCTCAGGGAAAAAGTCTCGGGGAAGAATCACAGCAGCCCTGCCCTCAGTACAGCCCGGAGAAATTCTCAGGATGGAGCAGAGACGGCTCAGCCCATCTCACTGTTAACTTTGGGATGGAAGGGATGAAAAAAGCCTCATGCACCTTGGTACTGGCTCTAAACAACCCTGCTTGATCCCAAAGGACTGTTTTCTGTCCAAGAACACCACTCCAATAGAGTCAAAGGGGGAATCACCCCCGCTCCCCTGTTTTATGCATACCACAGAAGTGCAAAACTCACCTACCTGCATAACACAATGCCGGTCTCACTGTCCTGCTTACCAAACACTGGTTATCTGCGTACTGGATAAGTGCAAGAGTGGCTGAAGTGCACATCTTTCAGTCCCAGTGTTTGCTTTGTAACTTAACTGTATTCCCAATAACTGCATCCTAACTGTAATGGCAGCAGCCAGCTTTGTAACTAAGTGTACTCCATTTAAATGGCACAGAAACAGGAAGCAGGGAGCTGCTGTTAAAAGGGCTGCTATGAAAAGGCTTGAAAAAATGGGAGAGAGTCAGTTTTGGGGCTGCTAATGTGAACTATGCCCATTAACAGTGCGGCATCACTCGCCCCAAGTAAGTGCACAGGCTACACACTGCACATGCATATGAGGAGCAGTATTCTGTCTGAAGTCTCCAAAAGCCATTGCTCAGATGTGTCTCCCACCTGCTGGCATTTATCCTGTTTTTTTTGTCTTGAAGAAGAGGACAGCCACCATCCATGGCACAGGGTGTGTGGCATGGGTTTGGTAGTACAAGAAGTGCTTCTGCCAACCCAGACTATGGTCAGAGCGTCCTCACTAAGAAATCTACTGCTTCTGGTAAACTGGAGGCAGATCCCATCAGAATAGTGTATGACCATGGGGTGCAGTGTAAACCCACTCACCTGTTCAGTGCTGTGTCAGGCACCTCTGTTTTCAGCTCTTCCATAACCATCTTCATCCCTCTCAGGTAGGGACCCGGTCTTGCAGAAATGTCAAACCGAGGGTTATGCCTCATCAGATACTCGCCTAGGAAATGAATGGGGTCAAACTTGGGCGGATCTGTGCTGGTGTCAAGCACCTTCTTTCTTTCCACTTCCATTAGCAGTTTTTCCACTCCTGGGACTAATGTAGGTAAGAGTTTGTCGAGCAAATAGGCCCGGGTATCCCGCGTCTCCTTCTCGTCACTGAACCATTCCTTGGACAGCCAGTCCAGAGGCTCATTCTTTTTTATCTTCTCTTCTTCTGCCTTACAGGCCTGAAACTGTTCCACCTTTGTCTGCTGCAGACTCAGTGCTCTCTGCTGTACTTTCTCATAGAAAGTCTCTTTCCACTGAGCACCGCTTCTGGGGCACAGGAACTCACTGGTCTCTTTGCTTCTCCTTTCCTCCCTGACAGGTTTGTTCTTGACGCTGAGTTTGGGGAGTTTCAGTCCAGAGTTTTGGGCTTCTTCCTCTGGCTGAGCAGCCATATTTCACTGCAATAAATGCAAAAGCAGACTCATGTCAGGTAATTCTGGAAGGCAAGACAGCAAGATAAAAGGGGACAGAAAAATACAAACTGATACGTTTAGAAAATAATCAGTGGATACTACTGTGTTCCTTTTCCAATTCAGATACTACTACTCTGCCATCCTAAATAAATGCACAGCCTTTCCTTCTACGATCCAAAAATGCTTTACAAAAATAAATGAATTATGTTTCACAACAGCTTTAGGAGATACAGAAGCTAAATGACCGTTTCTCTTTTTCACAGATGGGGGGAAACTGGGGACCCAGATCACCCACCAAGCCAGAAGCCAAGGTGCGGGTGGAATCAGGAGTCCTGCCTTTCAGTTCCCAGTTCTAAGCAATGGATTACAATTCTCCCTTGTGTGACTGCTTCTCTGTAGTTCCCTTTCCATGCTCCAAACTTCTCAGCTAATTGCAATGGATGTGAGATACAGGAAGTGAGTCATGCGCAGTAACATGCCTAGAGTGCTTTCCATGTCAGATCTGCACACCTCTTTTCTGTTAAGCAGAACCATGCGCTTTTTCTCTAACTTTCCCACGTGCCCAGGGAGCACTGGCCCACGTGTCGGATACAAGGCCCAGTTTATTTCTTTTGCAAATGTTTTTCCTCTGCACATCTGCCAGTGTGGAATGTTCCTCTCAGCAGAGGGGACCGGAGCATCTGCTCTGGGAAAGGGGAGCTGTATACCAGGTCGACACCGAGACTGTACAGTGAGCTGTTCCACAACATCTGTTTTGGTGGGTCACTTTGTATGAGACGGTGCTTCTGGCAGACCCCATATCCCTTGCTCTGCTGCCTGGCTTTCAAAATGTTCATTCTGCAGAGCGCCAGAAAGGAGCGCCTGGATTATGAGCCACAACTTGAAAGTTGCTGCGGTAAGCCTCCGCACGCAGCGCTCTCATCCACCTCCCTGGGTGTTACGTACATGGAATGCAGGCAGAATGTGGACTGACTAGTCAATTCAGAGGCTGAGAAATCACCCCCACCCTGCAAAAAAACCCAACCCAGGCTTAGACAGGAGCAAAGATTACATCAAAATGAATAGTGCCACTAGGAGACAGGTTGACTAAAGCTGTGTCGTTCCAAGCGAAGCCTGAAAGTCCACCCTGACCGTGCTGTTGCACTCCCCTTCTCAAGCTTCTTTTGCGGGAGGCAGTTCTCACTGTTGGGTCCCTGCGGTATCTGTGTTGATAGGTTGGCTTTTGATATATTCTGCTATTTCCACTTGCAACTTGAACACTTGTGGCTGCTCCAAAGTGTTTAGCCTTTCAGGAAAGGCATAAACATGATAGATGGCCATCTCGGCACCCCAGTGTAATTGCTAATACAATGATTTGTCGGTTCAGAGCCACTGCCTGAGTACAAACATTTGTTGCAAGAGGTAGGATGCTTCATAGTGGTAAATTTTTGGGTCTGATTTTTGGAGGCCCTTAGTCATTTGCCTGCTAAGAGTTATCATCTGCTAAGGAGATACATTAAGCTACCTAGCTGGCCTAAATAAAGGGTTGTAAAATGGTAGCTGTCTTGCCTGCGAGAGGACGTAACCTGTAAAGGAGCATAGATTTATAAAGGTAAGAAGGGAACCTATCAGCAGGATCACCTTGCTTCTTGCTAGGTGAGTTTCTTTTGGTAAGATGAAAACCCAAGTTCCTTTTGACCAATAGTGCAACTTTTTGCCAGAGAAGGGTGTTAACTTGCTGGCCTGGGTGGATCCCAAATCAAACAGTTGTGTTGTGCCAAAATAAACTCCTCTTGACATTTCAGCTGGTGATGGTATTTTTCTTCAGGTCCTTTATTATACTGCCGTGAAGTGTTTCTGCTGCATTCTGCTTGAGAGAGAACTGCATTTCAGTGCTGACAGATGTGTTCCTCTACCCCTAACCTACCTGACTAGGTGGGGGTGAAGATTATCTAGGACTCATAACGAACTTTTAGATCTTTGAATGAAAGAGATAACCAAAGGGCAAGATCTCAGTTGGCCTGATTCTCCACTCCAACTTTATACTGGTGTAGCTCCAAAACTGGGGGAAGAGAAGAGAGAGCTAGGCCCACTGCTTTAGCAGCTAACGTAAGCAAAGCAGGAGATGGAGGAACACCTAAGAACAGCAAATAACTGTTACAAGAGGACCCACATTTGGGGCAGACTCCAACATCCCTAGCATGTTAATAACTATGGGGCAAAGGTCTCAATTGCTGTGAACTGCCAGAGTATCACTGACATCTGTACATGTATGCTGATCTACACCCGCTGAGACTTTCTACAGTACACAGAGCCCTTCCCAGCTATGACACTCCCAAGTAGAGTCTGGCCTGACAGTCCTGATAATGACAAGCACAGTGCACAGAGGCATACTAGCATAAGGCATACCCATGACATCTGAAATAATATGAACTTCTTTGCAAGCCTATATTCAAAGTCAAGGCAAGACATGCTGTTCATCGTTTAGTAGAAGACCATTCTCCTGGCTCCCTTCCTCTGTGACAAATGTTCTTGATGGAATCCAGGCAGGTATGGGTTGATTCCCTCTCTGCCTGCAGTATGCTGTAACACTGATAAAGATCCATTCAGCAACAGGATGGGTTTCACTAGAGAGACTTTTCTGGGTAAAATATGGCCAAGGAATGATTTGGAGGGTGTCTGAGCTATTGAAAGTCTTTGGAAAGAAGAGTCTTGTCTGTGGAATTTGTTGGCCCTGCTACTGATCCAGAGAGCCTTGGCTTTTTCCCCCAGACAGCTTCACCTGGGCTCTTATTTAACTATTCACTAACTTGCATGGAATACTTTTTCCTCTTTTAAATCCCTCCTAAAATCAACTCTTACCAAGACTTCCGCTTTGCTTCTTGGAGCTCTAAAGAAGAACTATTTTTCTTACCTTCCCAGCAGGTGCTGAAACAGAAATGTTTCCTCCCCTGTTCAGAATGGCATTGCAGATGAATAGGAATTTAATACATGCCCATCTGTTCCTCCCCATTAAAAAACTTACATGCGAATTAGGGATTTCTCGGTCCTGCTGTGGAGCCAGGCGGCGAGTTTTACTCCTGTGTGTGTGTGTTTGATGTTGCTAAGCAATAATCCCAAAGGTTGCTATGTCTCATCTGTGACTTAGAACTGCTGCGGACTGTCTTCTGCCTTCGGCAGCTCACTTGAAACTCTTCCTCTGCGAGCTTAGATCACTCTGTTTCACAATCAAAAGAAAGAAGACGATGGCATGGCAGAACATATTGCATGCAACTGAAAGGCTGCCAGCGCGAATACCCACAGGTGCCTGCTGAGAGTAGGCTGACCTTCAATGATTCAAGGAGCACGAATCCCAGCCCTGCTACAAGTGCTGGAGACACAAGTGAGAGTTATAGGGTGAGCTGAAGACTGAACCGAACAGATGTGGCAACCCGAGAGCAATAAAGAGAAATTATTTCCTGGCCAAATTTAATTAGACATTGGCAGGGTCTTCTTTTCATTAAGAATAAAGTACTTCTGGAGTGGCCTGTTGGATGAGGTATTTGCAGTAAATGCAAGGTCTTCCAGGAGCTTGTTCTTGAAGAAGACCAGATTTAAGATAGAACGGGAGGTGGGAGTCCAATGACTGGCTTTTTTAATATCACTTTTCCCTTATGTTCATAAAGGGGGACCTGCTCCATAGGCTGCAAAGGAGAGGAGGAAGGAAAGTGATGTGAGTGGGACTAATTCTGCTCACAGTTGCACCAGAATATAGCTAGAGTCACTTCTGTTCATTCAGCAGGGTTAGGCTGGACTTACACTGATGTAACCAAGAATAGAATTTGTCCCAGTGACTTTGGTATTTGGGTTTTTCCAGGACATGGTGTTTCTATTATGTTGGCTTTCTTTTCTTTTTTGTATTTTAAGCTGCATGACACACAGATTGAGCCACCTCCATCTGCACAGGAACTTTGGACTATGACTTGGTATTTTGGTATTTATCACTGGAACAACTGACTCTGCTACCCTGCAGCAGTGTTAGGGACGTGCATTTTACAAAGCTTGCCTAAAGCAGAAGAAAGGGTAAAATATATGACCCTCGTCTACACTCAGGTGCATCGTGTGCCTGAACCACGTTCTCTGACCTGCTCAGGAATGTCTAATTTCACATTCGGTACTCGCTCCTCCTTTGGCCTTAGGGGAGCCACTTAATCTACCTACCGCAGTTTCCCCAACACATGTGAGCACTGTACAATTTGTAAAGCCCTCTGAGGTTGTAAAGCCCAAGAAGTAAGATTTATCCCTGGCCAGAGACCCAGCACAAAGCCAATGTATCACTCGATGATCCTCTTACACCCCTGACATCAAATTTGTTCCGAAGAGTAGAAGCTGCATTTAAATAATGCATATGCCTCATGTAGGTCCTCCACCCAGCAGGGACTATCATGATTATAAATTGGGGGCCAGCTCCAGCCACTCATGGGGAAGTACTGCCTTAAAATCACAGCTGTTTCTGGAGAGGAGGCTACTTGGCTCAAGCGCTTCATTTTTATTTTCATCTACGTCCTGCAGTCCTGCCTTTTAAAACCACACATGGTTGTAACTTCTATAGATGCCTTTGGCCATCTATTCTGAATGCTTTGAGACTGTCTCTGCAACGGCATTTCTCCTGGATACACTCAAACATCACTGAAATGTCAATTCGGCCAGCTAAGAAATAAGCCGTATGCACTGCAATACTTGACTTAAGACCATAGCATTTCTTTGCAGGCTGGGACCGTGGCACAGGAATCTTATAAATCAGCTTTCATGGGGAAGTACTTTGGCGTGTAGTGTTATTTTTCTCTAATTCAGAAACCAGATGACATGGGGATAGGTACTATATTTTTCAACCTGTATTGAAACAGCCCCTGGGCCACTATAATACAATGCATCAGAAGGTTTGTGCATGGGACTGTTAGACTAATAAACAATGAGGCTTTAAAATCCATTCCCCTCCAACCAGCCTCTACACGACTAATTTCTGTTGGGCTTTTCGTTCCCAGGTGTACTTGTTGTTTCCTCTTCGCTGTGCAAACTTGTTGCCCTGATCGATCTATACATCCTTCAGCAAACAAACAAACAGCAATTGTAAAAATACCCTCGTTTCCCTCAAAGCTGCTGTTTAATCACCAAATGAGAACATGCAAATAAAGCCTGGCAGGAGTGCTCAAGATGGCTCTATTTTTATTTCTCTGGGATTTAAACACTGGGCTTAAGCAAAGCAGTAATCACACCCTATTTAACTCGGTTGTTATATCATAATGTTTTCTCAAAGCAAAGTGTATTGTGTGAGCATGCCATCAAACACTTGCACTGTTCACAAAATAGCTTACCATGGATGTCATCACAGATGCTTTGTTCCAATAATGCCTCTTGTACCCTTTGTGTTCATTTTTCTATGTATGACGGAGTTTGGGGTCGTTCTGGTTTTTTTGGCAGTTGCCGTCCCAACCTGGGTATAAAAGCTCTGCCATTTATTAACAACGACAATAAAAACTGTGTTTGCTAGGGATGCATTTGTATATTCGCTAACGAGAGACCATGTCCAGTTTAGGAAGACAAAAACAGCACCAGTCTCCTGTCAAAAGATCATATCCTAGGAGATGGTGAGCATGGGGCCCTCAGCTCTTTGCAGGATGTGACCACAAGTTGATGGCCTCTTTATGTGACCCACACTGCTGTGACCACACGCTGCATTTTAATGGCTCTTTTCAATGAGAATACATCTGCTTATAGTTTTCTCCTCTAAATTTAAATTCTACTGTTAAAAAATACTGCACATGCAAATTATTGCTTTCTAATGGCTGGAAGTCCCATTGATATTCATGGTTTTTGTAGTTAACAACTGAGAAGCAAGACCTTCAGCTGACTGTACAAAGCAACTCCCATAATTACTTGTGGTGACTTCCCAGAGGTGTGAGCTGTTTAAATACTACCGAGGTGCTGTTGAAGAAATGAAAACACGGCAAAAATCTCTGATTTTTTTTGTTACAGGCTCAGGTAAATATTTCTTTAATTACTCTTGGAGTGAATCCCTCCCCTTTTCTTTCTCAAAATCCATTCAGAGTGAAACCCCCATCCCATCTGGTGAGACTGCGCCAACACTTTGGCAAGCAGTAATCTGCACACTGCATCTAGCTGATCTTAACACAGACATCTCCGAACAGAAGACAGACATGGCAGAAGTCCTCCTGTCCCTGCAGGAATCCATCCACCAGAAGGCAATCAAGAAACCAACCCTACTTCACAGAAAAACCAGCAAGATTGCTGTCATATGTCGCAGAGGAGAAATTTTTCCCATCCTCAAATGCGAAGGCTGCTCTCCCCGAAGATAACAGGGACCACAGACCATTAGCTGGCCATCAGCTCAGCACTGTGCCTGTGAATCAGAAAGCATTTCTTTTTCTGCTAAGCTTCTCCACCCACTGTGCCCCCAGCTGCCAGGGAATGTGAAGCACCAGATCCCGTATTCCTTGTATCCCCAGAGCCACTGCAAACAAGAATTGTGTGTCAACACGGACCACAAAATATCATAGCTCCTATTTCCCTATTTGTGCTTTTATCATGCATCAAGCGTTCTGTGACACTGCTCCTAAACACAGCTCACTGTTACTGCTCAGTAGGAGGGGCCTCCCTCCTTTCAGTCCTAACCTGGTGTTTTCATCACAGTTCATCCAGTTTAAAAGAAAAGTGCTGCCTCAGGAAAATGATCACAAACTCCCTGCACTGACCAGTTCCCACAGGTCCCTAGTTTGTGATCCAGCAGCTTCATCCACCCTCTTCCTCACTTCATCTTTTACCCTTGTGAAACCCTTCCAATAAAAAATTGCTGCAAGCAAACCAGAGGCCCTGTCTTGAACTCCCTGCAGGATGCCCTTTGCAGAGATCTGCAGTGGGAAGTGCAGAATCGGGACCCGGCGCTGAAATTGAAAGTCAGAAATGGAATATTTTTGACAGCTTTAAAGCATGAACAAAATGGAAATGGAGGGGCATGAGAAAGCAATACTTTACCTTCAAGAAGGAACTCCTTTGTCCAGAGGGTTTCTGTTTCTGTAAAAACAAGAGAGAAAAACATATGAAATGAAAAGGATAAAAATTACACACGTAAGAAGCCCAGTAAGAATGTGCAGACGGTGGAAATACCAGCAACCTGGCATTTGTTTTGAAGTCACTAAAGCCTAAACAGTCTCTCCCTCTGCTCAGTGAAACCATGTCAATCCATGGCATCTTACCAGGGCGGTTTTAGCTAAGCATGTGCTTCACTGCTTTTCTTGATCTGAGGCCACAGCACTTACTGGAAGAACTGCCTAGGAGGCAGGGTGGTCTGAGACCTGGGGTCAGTGCTTCACTCTGGCACAGACTCCTGACTGGTTTCAAGGGCTCCACCGTCCAGCTGAAGCCTGGACCCTGAAGCTTGCACAGAGTCCCAGAAGCGTGCTCATGTGGAGCTGAAAGTGTCTTTTGCTGACACAGTTAGGGTCTGATTTGTTCAACCAGCAGAGCTTTGCCAGCAAAAGCCTTTGTGCAGCCATCATTATACCAGCATGAGGGTGCTTTCACTGGTAGGGCTTCTGCTGGAGAGGGGACCCTGCGGGAGCTGTACTGATATAAGCATGTCTTTCAATAGAGCTGTGTCCACGCCAGACGGTTTTGCAGGTCTTGATGATGGTATGACCGCGCTGGAGAAACCTTCCTCGGCCAGGTCTGCACTGCCGAGTTTTGCTGGTATCGCTGTGTGGTTAGAAGCCTGAAACAAGCAGTCCCCTCCCCATCATCACTATCCCAGCAGCCCTCTCACACTCCTTGGGCATGCACAAGGTCTACGTGCAAAAGTATTGTCTTGCAGGCATCACTTATGTCGTTTGGGGGGTAGTTTAACTGGATAGACTCTGGATAGACTCAAGACACCCCTCGGAAAATGCCAGCTCTTAGTTTTCACTCTTTTTTTTTTGACTACAGAAAAATAGTAGAGCAGTTTTTCTGTTGCAAAGAACTATGGATTTCTATTTGAAATCTTGGGGTTTATCTTGTGAATCATCATCAGTGCATTGTGTGCCACCCTGCAGCACCCTTGAAAGGATCTCAAGGCACCCCAGAGCGCCATGGCACCCTAGTTGAGAATCACTGTCTTAGCAAACGACAATGCAAAGTATAAATACATAGAGGGTGTGTCTACATGAGATGCTTAATGTACAGAAGACTCATTCCACTGCACAAAGCCCGTGCTAATGCACTAATGTGCAGTAGCTTTAGTCTAATGGGCATTAATGTCACTAAAAATGCATTCATCTGCACTACTGTGCAGTAGTGCTGATTATGATGCATTGTTAGTACCTGTCATTGCAGGTACAAAAATGTGCTGTAATTACAGCGCATTAATGAACGTGTAGATGCTCCCAGAGTGGAGCAGGGAAAATATGCCCTGGTTGGGAGGCTACGGACATTTTAGAACAAGGGGAATAAGTGCTAATGAGAGGGCTGGATGGGGTTTGACCGCCATCTCCCCCATCACACCTTGCACGCTGCTAACACACTGTCCACATATATTATCTATCAAGATAATAACATGACGGCAGCAGAGGCAGGTCAATGAGTCTTTGTGCATGTGCCTCCGCTCGCCCGGATCCCACGGGGGGCTTGGTTTTATGCTCCAAGCATTCCTGCAAAACCCACTTCCTCAGCTCAGCTTCCTCTGCTTTAATGAGCCCGTCTTTCATCATCCTGCATCCACTAGGAGGCAAACGCTCTCATTAGTGAGCACCGCTTTCACTGTAGCAAAGGACAACACGCCAGGATGCGCAGAGCCTCCCTGCTAATTATTTTGACTGCAGGGCACCGGGGGATACAGCAAAGACAGAGCACCGAGGGCTCTGCTCCTGCTTAGACTTACAAGGACGAAAGCAGCCCTGACAGCCCTGTCACCTCCGAGGAGGAGATGAGAGCAAAATGCACTGAGTGCCTAAGAGGCACTGATGGGTTAATGCAAGCCATTGGAGGAGACAGGCGCTTCCGTTCTGTTTGATGCTTATTGTGGCTTCCAGTAACCACATCCCATATTATCATTAGATGCTCACAAGGGGCCGATTCTTTGTCCCAGTGACTCAAGTGGTGAAGTCTGGACACGAGGCTAATTGCTGCGTCCCAGCACAAATGAGATGCATGGGTCAAGCCGCTGACTTGACCAGCCCGGCTGCCCTCCGTCCTCCTGAACGGCTGTCCGGAGTTTGACTTCTCCGCTCTGTTCTAGGCAGACACGGTTCTTCGGGGGGGACGCGATTCCTTTGATTAGACCAACTCGATAGTCGGACAAATTGTTCTGGGCAAGCTTTTGGGCATAAACCTCCTTCTCCAGGCGTTAGATCTGTTATGGCTCCATGTGCCTGCCGCAGGGTCATCGTTTGGGGGGTCTCGGCCTATGCTGATTGGTGCAGCAAGCCCCAGAAAGTCCCACCAGGGCACTGCTTCCTTTGGGGGATGGCTAATTACTTCTGTTCCCCTCGTCCAGGAGAGGGGGGTTACAGCCGCCGCCTCCGCCCTGCCAGCTCTCATGAGTGCATCACAGGACTTGCCGGCCAGCTTTTGAAAGCTCCTGAAATCATGGGTTTCCAGGCAAACCTATGCTTCCATTAACCCCAGTAAAAACAGGGGGAAACGGCGTGTTTCCCGGCCCGGTGGCAGAGGAAGGCTGCAGGCGCGCAGAGGAGAGGACTTGTGGGGTGGGGGGGGGGTCATAGCAGCCTGCAGGGGCGTTGCACAGAGGACAGAGCTGGACTGTCCGCAGGTGGCAGAGAGAGGAGCAATGGGCTTGCGCTGCAGAAAGGGCAGTTGAGGTTCGAGATGAGGAACAACTTTCTCAGGAGGAAGTGCTGGGGCAGGGTGGACTCTGCATCCTCGGACCCGGCTGGACAAAGCCCGGAGACAGAGCCCCGCCGGCCCGTGCAGGGCTGCTCCCAGGGCTGCCTTGGCTCCAGCCCGCGCCGGCACCGAAGGGGTGCGGGCTCATGGGGGCGTGGCCCGGCTGACAGGTGGCGCATGCGCGCTGGCGCCGCATTGTGC